>NW_024423453.1:54537445-54539399 GCF_017311325.1 Ursus maritimus
GGCTGGCGGCTGGCTGGCGGCTTAGAAACACAAAGGACAGAGACGCGCCGGCCCTGGAAGTGAGGGCTGGGACGCCAGGTGTGGGGCACACATCCCGGGACGCTGCAGGGTTGAGCAGCACCAACAGTAACAGAGTTAAAGTGGCCAGAACATTAGTAGAGAATGGACCGCAATCCCTCTGTTCTGAGACAGAGGCTGAAATTCGGCCGCTGCTGCTCTGACTCTCAGAAGAGGCACAGCAAAAAGCCAGGGAAAGCCGCCAGAGAACAAAAGCCTGGAAATACCGGCTCAGAGCGTGCCCATCCCCATCCCCCCTCGCAGGGGACACGGAGACTCTACCCAAACAGGGTTGCCTGAGTATCGGCGCGGCAGGCCCCTCCCCCAGAAGGCAGGCTGAAAAATCAAGAAGCCCACATAAAGGACCTGTTATTCTAGAAACTATAAATCACTTTGAAAGACATTGAGGAAGAATAAAAAGATGGAAAGATATTCCATTGGTCATGGATCGGAAGAATTAATCTGGTTGAAAAATGCCATGCTACCCAGACAATCACACTTTCAATGCTATCCCTCGATCAAAATACCGAGGACATTTTTCAAAGAACCGGAACAGAGAGTCTCATAAATTTGTATGAAGCAGAAAAAGGTCCCCGACTGGCCAAGGAATCGTTGAAAAGGGAAAAAAGCTTGGGGTATCGCACAATGCCGATTTCGGAAGCTGTACTGCAAACTGGTGATCACAAAGACAGCATGGTACTGGCACAAAACAGACACACATAGACCAATGGAACAGAATAGAGAGCCAAGAAATGGATCCTCCGTCTTCTGGGCAATCTCTTATCTTTTGATAAAGCAGAAAACATCCGGTGGAAAAGCAGAAGTCTCTTCAATAAATGGTGCTGGGAAAATTGGACAGCTACATGCAAAAGACTGAAAATCTGACCACTATCTCACACCATACACAAAAATATATCCAAATGGATGAAAGACCTCGATGAGGATAGAATCCATCAAAATTCTAGGAGGAGAACATAGGCAGCAACCCTATGAAATCGGCCAAAGCAACTTTTCATACACATCCCCAAAGGCAAGAGAAACAACAAGATAAAATGAATTTATGGACTTCATCAAGATTAAAAGTTTCGCACAGCCAAGGAAACAGTCAGAAAACTAAGAGTGAGCCCACTGGACTGGGGAGAAGATATTTGCAATGATACTACAGATAAAGGACTGGTATCCAAGATCTACAAAGAACTTTCAAACTCAATACACGAGAAACAAATAAATCAAAAAATGGCAGAAATAAGTGAACACACTTTTCCAATGTAAGATTACATACAAAATGGCTAACAGCACACAATGAAAAAATGTTCAAAATCATTAGCCATCATAGAAATTCAAAACAAAACCAGCACTGCAGTATATCCACCACGCCAGTTAGAATCGGCAAAAGTAGACAAGGCAAGAAACAATTGTTGGAGAGGATGTGGAGAAAGGGATCCCCTATCAAGACTACATCTGCTTGGTGGGAATGCAAGTTGGTACAGCCACTCTGGAAAACAGTGTGGAGGTCCCTTAAAAAGTTAAAAATTGAGCTACCCTATGATTCCAGCCATTGCACTACTGGGTGTTTACCCCAGCATAGATTCTAGTGAAGAGAAGGGCCATATGCAATCCGTCTAGAAAATAATGTTAATAGCAGCAATGTCCACAAGCTAAATCGTGGAAGGAGCCGAGATGCCCTTCAACAGATGACTGATTAAGAAGTTGGTCCATATATACAAATAGAATATTACTCAGCTATCAGAAAAGTGAACGAGTTCTCGACATTTGCTACAACATGAATGGCACTGGAAGAGATAAATGCTAAGTGAAATAAGTGCAAGCAGAGAAAGACAACTATCATATGATTTCCTTCATCTATGGAACATAAGAACTAGGATGACTGGTAGGG
>NW_024423453.1:54542609-54577764 GCF_017311325.1 Ursus maritimus
GAAGAAAGGGATAAGGAAAGGGGGGGTAATCAGAAGGGGAATGAAACATGAGAGACTATGGACTATGAGAAACAAACTGAGGACCTCAGAGGGGAGGGGGGTGGGGGAATGGGGTAGACCGGTGATGGGTAGTAAGGAGGGCACGTATTACATGGTGCACTGGGTGTTATACACAACTAATGAATCATCGAGCCTTACATCGGAAACCGGCGATGTACTGTATGGTGACTAACATAATATAATAAAAAATCATTAAAAAAAAAAAACATTTCCAATCAAAAAAAAAAAACTGACCTTGGGATTTAAGTGTTTTGTTAGTACTACTATATTATCCAATCAAAAAAAAAAAACTGACCTTGGGATTTAAGTGTTTTGTTAGTACTACTATATTATAAGAAACGTAGTTTATTGTTAACCTGAATAAGATCTAGTTAACTAAAGAGCACCATTTTAGTTTTAATACACTTGCAATTTTATCTCAATAAGCAATATTAAGAATATTCTATTTAAATAATTTACTTTTTTAAAGGTTTTATTAATTTATTTGTCAGAGAGAGAGAGCACAAGCAGGAGGAGTTGCAGGCAGAGGAAGAAGTAGGCTCCTTGCTGAGCAAGGAGCCCGATACAGGACTCCACCCCAGGACCCTGGGATCATGACCGGAGCCCAAGGCAGACACTTAACCAACTGAGCCACCGAGGCATCCCTAAATAATTTATTTTTTAACTCCTTACTTAGCCTTGAGGTATAAAATTTTGATACCATCAATTATGTCTATAGCATAATCAGTATGATTGTGTAAGAATTACAAGCTGTTTAAAAACTCAGTTTGAATTTATTAAAATTTGCTCAAACATCTATGACCTAGGTTCTTCTAGAGGACAGTCCTCTGTCTCAAAAATTCAGCATATTAGATGATTTCTTCTTCTTTCTATTTTTTTTATTTTTCTGCTCGCCACTGGGCTATGCCAACAATGCCAGGTTGTGAGTCTTTTTTCAGAAATTTAAAATTACTAACATTCGTATTCCTAACAGTACTTCAAAATTTTATACATTTTTTCCATTGGTTACTACCAACATTTAGCTTAGCTGAATGCCCTCTGCTAATGTAAATTCAAGATTCATTCATTAAAAATCTTTTGTTTACAAGGGACAAGCGCTCAACTAATGCAGGTTTAAGGAAAAAGGAAATATTTTTTCCCCAAAATTAAAAAGCCAGGGGATAGATCTAGATTGAGCCCCTTGCTGGATTCAAGACTCAATCAAGTTCATCAGAAATTTTTCTGTTCTACCTTCAGCTGCATTATTTCTCTGATTTACTTTAACTTTTTAAGCCTGCTCTCCTTTGGTGATAGCAAGGTAGTTATATGTACAAAGACTCACATCAAAAAGCTTACTAACACTCAGGGTAAGATACATGTTCCTTTCCAACAGTTCCAGAAAATGCCCAGAATTTAATCCCTTGCCTGGCTTAGATCACTTGTTTCCTTTGAAACTAAGGCCACATGCACACCCATAGGCTGACTGTGAGGAGGAACATTCTTACAACACAAAATAAAGTTTATCTTAGAAGAATTAGTGGAAATGGAGGCAAGGCAGGTACAACATATTGTGCTTTTTTGTGTATCTAAAAGGGTCACATAAACTTCCAAAAGTTTGCTTCCTGGGCATTACTGACATCTAGGTCTTCCAAAGGACCACCACTGTCCCTAAATTGAAAAATGCATACTACATACGACTTCCGTCCAGAGCTCTCCGTACACATGTGTTTTGTAAAGAAAACATCCATCAACTTCTACTATCTTTTCTTTCTAGTATCATTTAAATTCTAGAACAGAGGACTCAAGCCTTCAATTTATAATCCTTCTACTCATAAGAAAATGAAATTTTCTTGTCAATCAGACAGTTTTTTCCCTAGATCCTCAGTCTTCTCCCAAGTCTTCAAATCTCATCCTACCTCACCTCAAGTCAGTAAAGGACACAATCAATTGATTCCCACCTCAACCATCGGTATTTGCTTTTTAAAGTAAAAGTTAGTAGATAAATCGAGAAAATGGATCTCTATCTATGAAATGTCAACCTTCAGATGGGGAGAGGAGGGACACCGGGGGATAAGAGTATATAACATTTATTATTACATAACAAAAACTTCTAACACTTAGTGGCTTAAAAACTAATCATAAAGCAATTCTGATGTAAATATAGTTTGCTTGGATGGATCCTCTGGTCTGGACCAAGTTCGACATATTTAGTACAGGTTTGTTCATATGTCCATAGTCAGTTTGTAGGTAGGCTAGGAGTAACTATTCCGAAATAATCTCATTCACTGATTTGGTGATTGACTGGCTTTTGTCCATAATGGAATGACTAGACCACATGCCTCAACATCCAGCAGGCTAGCAAAGCTCTGTTACAAAAGGGAGGGCAGAAGAATCAAGGCCTATGAGGCCTAGGCCCAGAACCGGCAGGCACTCATTTCTTCCACTTCTTATTGGCCAAAGCAATTCACAGACCAGACTCTATCCCATGATGGCTGAAAAGTCACATTGCTTGTGGATGTGGAATATAAGGGAGAGAGTTGGGCCACCTTTATAAACAATTGAGCACGGTCCTCTTTTTTTTTTTCTTTTTTAAGATTTATTTTTTTATTTAAGAGAGAGAAAGATAGAGAGTGGTGGGAGGGGGAGAGGGAGAGAGAGAATCCTCAAGCAGACTCCCTGCCAAACGCAGAGTCCCACATGGGACTCCATCCCAGGACCCTGAGATCATGACCTGAGCTGAAATCAAGATTCAGCTGCATCACCGATCGAGCCACCGAGGCACCCTGAGCACAGCCCTCCTTCTTAACCAGCTGACACTTTCAACATTTCTCCTTGAAATATTTTTTTAGCCAAATTCAGAGTACATGAGATCTGTTTTCTATCTTCCTAGTTATTGTATGCAATTGTTTTGATAATTATTTTATAACTATATAATATAGGTTATCATTTTCCTAGCCTCTAAGAACAATTTCTTCACTGTGTCTCAAACTTCGCTAAAAATTTCTTCTCCATTTTTCCAGCCTCAACTGGCTCTGAGGTTTTTATTATTGCAATTACCCAGTTCAGGAACCAATTTCTATATCAATTATCTATTGTGTAACAGACTATACAAAAAAATAGTAACTTAAAAAATATTTATATTATTTATAAATATTTATTGCTCACATGTTTATGCATCAGACAGTTGTACTAATCTGGGTTAAGCTCTGCTAGTCTCAGCTGGGATCTGTCATGTGCTGTGGTCATACAGCAGGTTGGCTGGGGACTGATTTTCCAAGAAAAGCTGCATTCACATGTCTGTTGATTGGCTGGCTGGCAGTGGAGGCAATGATGGTGATGGTGTCATATGAGTAATGTCATGCACAGTCTATTCATATGGTGGTAGCAGAGTTCCAAGAAAAACAGTCAAAGCACAAAAGCTTCTTGAAGCTTAGGCTCCAGAGAGGTACACCTTCAGTTCTGCCACATTTTATCAATAAAAAGAAGTGACAATGTCAGATTGGATTCAAGGCGGAGTCAATTATACTTCACCTTTTGGTGAGAAGAACTGTGAAGTCTTTATTCAAAGGGTGCAGACTTAGGTGTGAAGAGTCAGGTCTATTTTTGTAAGCTGACTATTGCTAAGATTACCAACATTTGGAACATGAGTTGCTATACACGTTTATTTTACAGCTATTTCTTTTTTGTTGTTATTTTGTAGGTGTTTTGTTTTTTTGGGTTTTTTGTTTGTTTGTTTTTGGGGTTTTTGTTTTGTTTTGTTTTGTTTTTGTATTTGAGTATAGTTGACATGGTGTTTACATTAGTTTCAGGTCTACCACATAGTGATTCAACTTCTCCATACATTATGTTCACGCTACCATCTGTCACCATACATATTATTAAAATATCACCGATTATATTCCCTATGCTGCCCCTTCTACTCCAATGACTTATTCATTCCATAACTGGAGCACTTTCTGTTTCAATGAATCATTCTTTAAAACATTTTGTAGTTTATGCTCAACTTGTCATTTAGGATTTGAGAATAAAACCTAATATGTTTTAGATATTCTAAATTTTGTTATGAAGTTAAAATTAAAAGTAGGCACTCAAGAACAATATTCAAAGTATGAACTCAAAATACAATTATTAAGAGTGATAATCTAAAAAATATTTTTTATCTTTTTTTTCGTGGCCTTGAAGAAGTCAGAAAAATCATAATTCTATTATTTGTTCAAAATATATGATATAGTGAAATTAAGGATAATCAGTATTTATCTTCAAAACTAACAAATTATCATGATCATTGCTGGAATAAATTGATCATGGTTAGAAATGAATAGTCCAAATCTAGTAAATATACCCATTATTTTGAATTTTATCATTGGACTAGGGAGGAAAGGTAGTGGGTCCTTGCTCTGTCAGTTACTCTAGGATATAGGTGGTCCTATGGCAGAATGAGTAGTGAGAGCTTTGGTCAGTTACAGACTCCCTTCATCCTTGCACCAGGATTTTTATCTGTGGTCTACCCAAGATAGAATATGGCACTGGAGGTTTCTTTTTTAGCTACAGGAAGATACAACACAAACACCTGACTCTGTCAGACAGCTTTGTTTCAGACAATTGGTCTCTGCTGTCCTCAGAAGGTTGCACATTAATACCTCTGAAAAAAATAAAATAAAAAAGCCTTCTCCCAGACTGTGCAATGAGGCAGGAATGCAACTTAGTGGATCATAGAGGAGTCATCTGGGAAGGGGTAGAGGAAAGCAGTCTTTCGTCCCCAGTCAGGAATAATGGGGCCTGGAAAACTGCAAGTTTCCCAACAAGGACAACATGTGAAAAAAGAACTAGAATAAATCATCAATGTGTTTGTATTTCTTGAGTCTTAAATTTCTTGGGAGGGAATCCCAAGAGAAGAGTAGATTTGCTGGGAATGCAAAATCATATCACATATATTTTAAAGATTAAAACAGTAGTGACCTTTTTTTATAGATCCCAAGCAGGTGAAACGGGTCATATCAGTAAAAATAGATAATGGAATATTTAACACTAAAGTCATTTTCTTGTTTGCAATGCTCTCATTCCTAAATGGGAATGCCAAGTGGAGGAACAATGAAGTAAACACAGAGTGTATAAATAGTGTATAAACACAATAGTTATAGATAGTGTATAGACAGTGAGTGCAAGACAAGATACAAACACCTAAACAGCTGAGAATACTTTGAAACAATGAAAACTTCAACTCATGCTATTGTACCTATTTAATAAAACAATTGGCATGTAAAATTTTAAAAAATAATCCATAATTTGCTATTAACTGAGATACCAAGATGAATCCAAAGTAAGCACCCTTTCCATAATGACACATAATGCCAATGGAAGCACCCTGTTGTAGGGTTGGACATCATAATACAATTTGCTTTTCCCTGCCCAGAGCAGAATTTGGTCTGCAAAACGTTGTTGTCCAAGATTGCTTACACTGTAGAAATTGAGCAAGAAAATAGAGTTAAACTTTGTGGGCAGCAATTACTCTTGCTGTCAGCAGGAGCAAAATTTACCACCAAAGGAAAATCTGAAGAGTCAAATGTACTGTCACGTAGAAGTCAAACAGCCCTCCTGAGTTTTTCTCGGATTCCTAATAAAAGTCTTTGGCAAGAACTGCCATAGCTTACAGTTTAATGAATGTAGGTGAAAACAGATCCAAGTTGCAGCTTTTGTGTGGGAATGGAGTATTATTATTTTTTATAGAAATTCAGCTTGGGGGAGCTATGAGGAGTCATCTACTCCTGAGCTATCCTTCTGGGATATCTACTCCCTTTCATACATATTTTGAGAGGAGATATGTCATCCTACTGACTCCTGTATGCCATATATCTATTGTGTGTGTGTGTGTGTGTGTGTGTGTATGTGTGTGTGTGTGTGTGTGTGTGTGTGTGTGTGTGCGTGTGTGTGTATGACCTGGAACTATATCTTGGCCATTTATCTTCTGGCCTACCTATTAATGAAGGGACTACCTTCCTTTTAAGAGAAATTCCTCACTAGGCACATATCTTTGATATATTCAGTCTTTCTCTCAATTTCTATATCCTTAATAGCTGCCCCACAGGGAACTAGGAAGATGTAAGGAGGAGCAGCTACTGATCCACAACTAAGCCAGCTTATTAGCAATGATTAAGGCAGGAGATGTCCTGGCAGCTACTTCTGGCTGTGCACTTTCCACCTCAAGATGGCCACCTGGCAATATGCTCATTAGCTTTGCATCCTCACTCATACTGTAGTTCTCACTTTCAGAAGTCAGAAACTGTCCTCTATATTTTTAAGCAGTGAATGCCACAGATTCTCTGGGATATCCCTTTTGCCTTTCAAAAAAGCATGAAGACTGTGCTTTTGATACAAAAGTGTGTCAGTTCTCTTGCTAAGAAGAGGTATTTGCCTTATTTCCCTGAAACTGGAGATTTTGTTGGCATACCATTTCTTTCAATTTTAATTTTGCACTTTGCACTTGACAGTTAGGGCCCAGGAAACAGACAGAGATCATTGGGCACAGGCTACACTCAAATTAAAATCTGTTATTATTCGGGGCACATCAGTGGTGCTCATCTGGAGACTATCCCACATAGATTTTAGAAGGTTTAGCATTTGCTAAAGAAGATTTCAGTCAGCATGGGCAGCAAACCAGCACTACAGAAAGCCCCAGATAAAGAAGCATCTGTAGTAGAAGAGGGGGACTAACAGGCACTAAGTGAGGGGGCTGGGGATGGCAGCAGCTTCTGCATCCGCCATGAGAAAAGACTCCAAGGGACTGTCAAAGACAGATAAGCATGCATGCATGGAATTCAATTTGTGCTGGTCCAGAAGTCAGCGGGTGCAGTGAATGACACCCCCCAAGAGCCTCCTTGAATAGTTTGGAAATTAAACCTCCCTTTCAGACCCTCTGATAAATAGCAGGCAGGGCAGCTCTGCTATGGAAAAGAGGAGGAAGAACAGAAAGTGTGGGCTCTCAAGGGAAACTTCTATTTTGGGTATAAAAAATGTGTTCGGTATATGAAGTCAAGACACTGAATTTTATGTACTAGAAAACCTGTCTTGGGCAAAGGTGATGCCATCAATGCTCTAGTTACTGCAGTTTGGGAAGCCATGAAGCAACACTCTCAGAGGGAGCAGGCAAGTGCCTGTTCAGATAAAGGAAGTCTGAAGGATTAGAAATGCACAAGTGCTCTGAGTACTCTAGTTTCCTGCCAGTAAAATATTCCTCCTCCCATTTTTTCCCCACCCACCCCACAACCAGCCTTCCTGCCAGGAGCAGGAAATAGTTGCATTTTGGCCACTGAGAATTCTCCCACTGTACTCCCTCACTGATGCATACATAGAATATTAAAGACAGGACAAATTATAGCAATTATACAGCTTCCTACCCCAAAAGAATTTGTGTTCTTCTTAGGATGGCAATATATGCATAGTACAATGAGACTCATCTCTGAATCCTCCCTCCTGAACCAGTCTCTGGTCCCACCAGGCTGGACTAATTCAGGCTCCTAGCCAAGCCATGCCCTGTCTATTGCTGTTCTTTCCTCTGCCTGAACTTTCCCTTCTCTCCCCACTGTTTCTAACCAACACATACTCCTCCTTCATTTTGGACCTTAATTCCTCCAGAGTCCTTTCATGGTTCCTTTAATTTGGATAGGATGTGCATCCTCCCCTAACCATACAAATATTCACCTGTGTCCTGTCCCTACCATAACATCTACTGCATTATATTCTTTTTCCAAGACTACTTCTCTGTAATCCATCCCCTAGATAATACATTTAGTGGCTGAAGGGACGACATTAATCTTGTTCACTATTACATCTTAGAAAATAGGCTTATACCTGGCATATAGTGGAAATTCAGTACACAATCTCTGCCTAAATGAATTAAAATTATGATAAAGAGCATATAATATTTTTATAAATTTCTTTTTCCTAGTTTGAGTAATACCAGGAGTTGACTATTTTCAAATGTCCAAAGAAGTAGTAAAGATTCATTCATTCCAGTTGTCACAAGAGATTAAGAAAGGATTGTGGTACCAATAAACTGAAACAAGGTGCTTGTCAAGTTCTTCATTGTCTCTTTCCGGGATTCTTGCACTAACCAGCAAACAGTTCTTCCTTTCATCTGCTCTTTGCATTACACACCTGCATAATCCATTCTTCATTCTGTAGATAGAATGGTCTTCCTAAAACAGAACCCTGAACATATTACTCTCTACCTAAGATCCTTCACTGGTCATCTAACCCAAATTACAGGAGAAATTTGAAACTACTCCATACAGAACAAAAGTTCTTGTACCATTTGTCCCCTGCCCATCTTTTCAGCCTCTTATCAATCCATGCCTCAAAATTTACACCCCAGCAAGGCCAGACACTTCTTGTATTGCTGTCACCAATTGATAAGGAAATAAAAGTACAGTACAGTAAAATAAAATAAAGGAAAAGAGCAGGCATAATGTTGAGTTACACCTTTTTTTTAAGATTTTATTTTTTTTATTTGTCAGAGAGAGAGAATGAGCACACAAGCAGAGGGAACAGTAGGTAGAGGAAGGAAGCAGGCTCCCCACTGAGCAAGGAGCCCAATGCGGTACTCGATCCCAGCACCCTGGGATCATGACCTGAGCCAAAGGCAGACGCTTAACTGACTAAGCCACCCAGGCATTACTGTTGAGTTACATCTTTACCTAAACCATAATCTCTACCACCAAAGCAAAAGTACAAGAAATTATACTTCTTCTTTCTGTATTCTTCTCAGTTTATAGGCAGTCCTAAAGTTGATCTCTTTCTCACTTTTAAGGCTATTTGGTGTTCGTTTCACACTTATGTCACCTGTGTAGGATCTTTTATTTTATTTTTTATAGATTTTATTTATTTATTTGAGAGAGAGAGGGGATAAGAGAGAGAGAGAGCATGGTGGGAGAGGGTCAGAGAAAGAACAGACTCCCTGCTGAGCAGGGAGCCCGATGCTGAACTTGATCCTGGGACTCCAGGATCATGACCTGAGCTGAAGGAAGTTGCCCAACCAACTGAGCCACCCAGGCGCCCTGTGTAGGATCTTTCAAAACTTATTTCATCTGTGCAGAATTGTCAGTAAAGGAAGAAGTCAGTGTTTAGTGCTTCAGTCTCCAGTACACTAGGGATTAACCTAATTTAAGGGATGAGGAATCCACAGCGTGGTCTTTTTCTTTTTTAATTATTATGTTATGTTAGTCACCATACAGCACAGTCTTTGCATATAATGAACTGAGTTAGAGTGTGCGTGGCCAGAACATAGTAACCCTTCCCTATGGGCAACAGTTTGTCCTGTATGCACCTGACTGACAACCTGCATCCCACAGGGTGTGCTATTGTACAGATCTGATTTTCACTGTGATAGCATATCTCCAGTAGAGAAGATAATAAAGAGTGCTGTTTTAGTGCAATTGCTAAATATTTCAATCAAAACTACATTGAAATAAAAACCTACCCAGAATCGTCATGTCTCAATGCATGTTTAGAAAATTGCATACATTTTGGGAAATGATGCACAATGGAAAAGGACTAGCCACTGGTAATGCAGCTTTGAATCAAAGGTATGCTTGATGTATAAATGCATTACTTTTAACTACATTCGGTGAATATTGCTGAATAACACAGATGTGCCCCAGCTGTGCTGCTAGAGGGTTTCATCACCTTCTACATAAAAGCTATTTATTTCGAAGGGTGACTTCCTTGACTTAGGCTGCAATCATCATGACAACAACAAATACATCTTGTTAACTTAGATCTTTATATTATTTCAGTTTAAATTTGGCCATTACACTTTAAAACATACTAAATTATTAATAATTTTAAGAAATGAATACTTTAGCTGCTTGACATTCTATCTGCTACTTAACATATTCAAATATCCCTTTTTAATATTATGCTAAGTATACTAGAACTTATTTCAGACCCTTTTTCAACTAACTTTTATGAAATGGAGATCCCCATACAAGAAGTCCAAAAGGTAGAAAATGATTATTTTCATAAGTTCAAATTTAAAGATTAATTTTTTTCCTTTCTATAAGACAAGCTCAAATGTCAACACATCAGCATATCATTTGCTTTACATTGAGCTGTTTGCTTGGTATTCACAAATTCAATTACTTTTCAGCAGCATCAAACAAGATTGTTACATGATTTCATTCTGCAACTTTGAATTTCCTTTCTGCTGCTTTTTGCTTTGCTTGCTTAAAAAAAATAAATAATCTGCCATTTTTTGGTGATCTATCAGCAGGTTTCATCCTCATCGTGGGTGAAACAAATACTCATCCAAGAGGTGAACAGCAGTCTTGCTTCACACTTTGAATCTAGTTAAGATGAGATATTCCTGTGTAGTTATTTTCATGCCAAGGATAAGGTTTAGTTTATGACTGATACGAAACACAATTACCCACTTAACAGTTTATTTTTGTGAAGTACCTGAATCTAGATTTTCTTAAAAATTAAGACTTCTTAACCTTCAAATTCCACCCCCTTCCCCATTTTGCATCATATTTTTATACTTATTCACAGAATGCATATATGTAAAAATCACCCTTTCTCCTATTTTCAGAGGTTCCTTGCTACAGTTTGAAAGTGAATTTGCATCCATTGTTTGCCATTGGTCACAAAGCAAACATGATGAGAAGAGAGAATAGGGATAGATTAACTCAGGCACATTTAGAATAGCAACTCATCAGTATTTCAGTTGTCTCACAGTTATGTCTATGTATTAGAAAGTGTTCTCCAGAAAAACAGAAGCAAACCCCTTACATATAAGATTTATTAGCTTACCTG
This sequence comes from Ursus maritimus, assembly GCF_017311325.1. NCBI lineage: Eukaryota > Metazoa > Chordata > Mammalia > Carnivora > Ursidae > Ursus > Ursus maritimus. The sequence continues at coordinate 54,553,458 of NW_024423453.1, forward strand.
ATTATTTAGGCTGAGAAGTCCTACAATCTGCCATGGGCAAACTGGATAACTGGGAAAGCTGGTGGTATACTTCAGTTGAAGTCTGAAAGCCTAAGAAACGGGAAGCCAGATGTCCGAGCGTAAGAAAAGATGCATGTCCCAGCTCAACAGAGAACAAAACTGCCCTTCCTCCACTTTTTTTTTTTTTCTAGTCAGGACCTTAAAAGATTGGGTGATGCCCACCTGTATTGTTGAGAATGATCTTCTTTTCTCAGTCAACCTACTTAAATGCTAATCTCCTCCAGAAACACCCACACAAATATACTTAGAGATAATGTTTTGCCAGCTATCTGGCCAGTATATCCATTAGCCCAGTCAGACTGACACATAAAATTAACCATCACAATGTACCTTTGTAGGTTTTTCCTATAATTGAGTATATTACTATTTCAGAAATGCATAAGCTGAAAATCTCCAAACAAATGAATACTGATGGGAAATTCAGAGACTTGACAACATCATTTCTAAACTACCTCTCTTAACGCTCCTGGAACATGAACCATGTATACTGGGCCACTCTATGACATTAGCAATGCACTCTGTGGCCAAGAAGAAAGATTAAACTAGGAATAAATCTATTCTTTCTTCCAGATGAAGTTAAAAAAAAAAAAAAAAACCTTTAAAGTGACCTATAAGGCATTTTGTGGTCCAGTCCCTCATGCATTCATCTTGTATTACTCTCTCTGTGAACTTAACTGACAAAAATTTTGGTGCCATGATATCAGTGTGCTAACTTGACATAGCAACCAGTACAGTTTACACTTGGTATTACCCTTCCACAAATATTACTTCAATTGATTTTCTTAACAACCTTATGACAGATAACAGTACCTATTTTAAAACTGTGGCTATGGGATCAGAAAGGTTTTAAAAAAAGCTTTATAACAGTCACATTATTAACTGGTAGAGCCATGATACAAACTTGGGCGTTCTAACGCCACACCACACGACTTTCCACTTTGTCACTGCTGTCCCACTACAAGCAAAGTGACTATACCACTTCCTGTAGGAGATAGTCCTGTCCCTTACTTATCTAGTTCTTCTGAGCTTTGTTCTTATAGTAGCATCCATTTTTAAGCTGCAGATTTTGATCCATGCATCCTGACTTACATTTAATTATGTTTCTACATGCTTTCCTAGCCTCAATGATTAATTATTTCTATGCCTGACACCACGGGAGCAGGCCACCCAGAAATTTTGAATATGGAGCTCTGCAGCCTATTTAATAACGGTAGTCAGCCTCAGGTGATACATTGTAAGGACAGTAGAATTCTTTATTTCCCTTGTTAACTTCAGGAGGATAGCAATTGGGAAAATGTTATGTAATTAGTCTCCTTTCTGCCTTAGAAACAAATTTTTCTTTGAGATGTCTGAGATAACTGGCTGATTATTTGCCTATGGGCCCTAGAATTACATTTTATAGAGGTAGAAGCAGACTCTTTTTAAAAGATTTTTTTTTTTCGAGTTCCAGATACTTTTATTAGAGGATTGGGCAGTCCTGCTAGGAGACACAGGTGATGCTCACAGCTGGTGAGGCTGCGTGATGTGCCCTTCCCAGTGCCAGGAATCCTCAGGCTGAGTTGGATGCCCCATCCCCATTCCCAGCTGTCTAAAGCAATACAGGAAAAAGATCCTGCTGCGTAAAGCTGGAGGCAGTGATGGCAGAGAGAAGCTGTGACTGAAAATGGCTCCTGACTCTCCTCACAGTGACTCAGTGGTTTGTGTGCCTTTCACCAAACCTCAATTAGTGACATTTTTTTTTCTGCCTAATGTCTTTTTGTTATTAAAAAAAATCTTTTTTTTGGTCCTTCTTCCGTTAGATTATAAACAATTTGAAACCAGTGACTCTGGTAAATTGCATTAAATTTCTAATTCTCTGTTGAAGTTTGAAATCCTTTCACTGCCCATCCCTACCCTTGGTAGGGGTATATTTCCTCACACCTTGATTTGGCCATGGAACTTATTTTAGCCGATAGGCTGTCAGCAGATGTAATGCAAGCAGAGGTTTGAAAAATTCTTGCTCGATATAGCTTTCCTCTCTTGAAACACTGCCATCATTATGCTCACCGGTCACACGAGGAGATAAACATACGGAGCATAGCTAAACCTCCCCCGCTGAGCCCAAACTAGATCAGCCAAACCTCAGACACCCCTCAGATTTGTGAAAAAATTAATTGTTGTTTAAAGCCACTGAGTTTTGGGTTGGTTTTCTAGGAAACATTTTTTGTGGCATTGGTTAACTGGCAAATACTGTCTTTTTTACTGTTATGTCACAGTTTAAAAAATGAATATACCACCATTATTAAGAGAAATGTTGACTACATTGAGTTTTATACTAGGATAAAATATTATACATTATATAATATCCACTATAATGCTGAGTTAATTATCTTGATTTTATTAATAAGGAAACTAAGACTCAAAAGGATGCCACTCTTCACAAAACTAGAAAGAGGGCAAGATGGAATTATGACCTCAGAACGAAACCTTTTAAAATCTGTTGTCTCTGGTTTGAAGGTGATTTGCCAAAATTTAGGATTCTTGCTAGTCAACTAGTCCATCATAAACAACACCATAAAATGCATAAGTATAATAAATCCATTAGAATATTAGTCACACTCTTAGGATTCATGACCCTAAACTGAACCATACCTGCAATTAGGATATAATAAGGTTTGCAGATAGGTGGACTGCTGTCATATTTTCCATTTCTACCCCCACTGATCATTATAAACATAAAAGTGGCTCAGCAGTAATGCAATCATAGCTATCAAAAAAAATCACCACTCTTGATACTATGACTTAAAAATCCAGCTATATGTAATTAAACTTTAATTCCCACATCTCTAATTCATTTATATTTAAGTCAGCAGAAATTTCTAATTGCCCAGGTATCATGGTCCCAAAATTTTCATATATACGTACACATACATATGTGTGAGAGAGAGAGATTAAGAGAGAAAGAGAGTTATATGTACTTTATGCATCAATAACAAATTCAGATTAAAAAGCTTCAAGAAAAAATTACAATATATATGATAACATGAGGGTATGCCTAATATGAATTTTGATTTTTTTTCATTACTGAAAGCATTTCACATATAAAGAGGAAGAATAAATTTCTATCACACCTTGGAAAGTTTGTGGAATATAGTTTACTGTCTGTCATGAAGATTTTAAAATTCAAATGGATCCCTAGATTACATAATCTTGAAATTCCAACAAATTCAGCAATGTAATTCATAAGAAGAGCTTTTCTCTAGAAATTTCCATGGCTCTTTGTTAATAGCTGGGAGAAAACTTTTAGGAACATATATAGACAGAGATATACCTATAGATATATAAATCTTTTTAATTGGTCTAGGCACTTGGGTTTTTGTTTTTGTTTTTTGTTTTTTTTTTTTTTTTTTTTTTACTTTTCAAAACAATAAGGGAAAAGTCTTAAAGGTGCATTTTTGAAACACATGAACTACATATACTGATTTAAGTCCCTAAAGCTGATAAAGCTGTAAGCATAGGAGGCTGTGACTTTGTTTTTGTTTTTGATTTTTTTTCAAGATTTATTTAGTTATTTGAGAGAGAGAGAGAGCAAGCATGAGCAGGAGAGGCAAAGGGAAAAGAGAGAGAATCTCAAGCAGACTCCATGCTGAGTGTGGAGCCTGATGTGGGGTTCAATCTCATGATCCTGAGATCAAAACTCTGAGATCCCGACCAAGCCAAAACCAAGAGTTGGACACTTAATCTACTGAGTCACCTAGGTGCCGTAGGAGGCTGTGACTTTGAAGGAGTTTATCAGATTTAGATTTTCAGTCATTAAATTTATATGGTTCCACATTAATGATGGAAACAGGGCCTTAGAAAAGTCTCTGCGGTGTCCTGTTAACACTCAGAATACAATTCCCTCCACTTCCTTTCCCTGTGCTGTTCTTTCTCCTCCTCGTATCCCCAAAACTATCTTCCAGTGAAACATTCAAGAGAAATGGATACTTGTGATACTCACACCAAGGTCCTTGTGTCAGGCCCTATAATAGGGAGCCTCCTTATTCTCTAGACCAGAGCTTCTTAATTCATGGATCCATGGGTCCAAGGAGACTTCACAGATGGGGATCTTAGGTCTGTGAACCCCTTAAAGCTGTATGTGGCATTATAAATGTGGTGTATATATATACAATGGAACATTACTCAGCCATAAAAAAAGAATGAAATCTTGCCATTTTCGATGACATGGATGAAACTAGAGAGATTTATGCTAAGTGAAATAAGTCAGTCAGAGAAAGACAAATACCATATGATTTCACTCGTGTGGAATTTAAGAAACAAAACAAAGGAGCAAAGGGGGGAATAAAAGAGAGAGGCAAACCAAGAAATAAACTCTTAACTATAGAGAACAAACTGATGGTCACCAGAGGGGAAGTGGGTGGGGGGATGGGGGAAATAGGTAATGGGGAGTAAGGAGGCATTTGTGATGAGTACTCGCTGTTGTATGAAAGTGTTGAATCACTACATTGTACACCTGAAACTAATATTACACTGTATGTTAACTAATTGAAATTTAAATAAAAACTTAAAAAAATAAGTGGGATAAATTACTGGAGTCATCATTACATATTTAGATAGAGAACATAAAGAAATATGTACTTTGCCTCATGCAAAATATACCAAAACCCAAAAATAATTTCCCAGGTAATATAAAGATGTAAAAATCTCTCTTGTATTTTTGAGGCATCTATACTTGCGCACAAAGTTTGATTTCTAACTCCTGTGGATTTAAGAAAGTCAAAAATCTTTGAAATACCAGGGTGGACTTTGAACTAAATCTATTCTCTGGCTCAAAGCATCAAACTCAAGTATCTCCAAAGGAGGTCTGCAATGGAATCTACAATTAACCTACTTACAAGATCATTAATGTCATGCTATAATGAAATATTTGAGCATATTACAGCTATTTTTAAAAAGTTTCTAAAATCACGCTATTGATGCAGAAAGAGAAGTAAATTGAAATTCAATTATCCTCTACTTTTAGAACTCTTTTAATTATCAGGTTGGAAACCTGCACCAATTGAATCCCCATTTATTAGGGACATGAATTTTCAGGACTCTCCTACATTTAACAGGTACAAATAAACCTTTTGCTGTGAAGCACTTGGAAGTATTGTTTCACAAATGGAAAATAACTGGGGCAACGTGAGTAGCCAAAGTAAAAGTGGTAATTTTCACACAGATAGTATACTAACTCACACTGCAGAATCTTGGATTTCATTTTCCCCCATTACCTGGAGAGAGTACACATGTTCCAGCTCTCAGGAGCTGCTGAAGAGCAGACTAACAGGAAGAGGCAGATGACTAGCCACAAGGCAAAAGCTGCTTGCACACTTTGGCCATGAGCCTGCTCTGATGTGGACTAAATCATGTTTCACTAAGTGAAGTGAAACACTAAGTGAAATACTTTTCCATCTGATTCACAGCTTCTTTCCTTCACCAACTTTTTCAAACAGAATCTGATGAAAGACTATTTCCAAAATCCGTAAGAAAATCCTACGAATCAATTTTTAAAAGTCAAGCAACCCTCAATCACATGGGTGACTCAGTTGGTTAAGCATCCAACTCTTGATTTCAGCTCAGATCTTGATCTCAGGGTCGTGAGTTCAAGCCCCATTTTGGGCTCAACACCGGGCATGGAGCCTACTTAAAAAAAAAAAAAAAAGCAAAAACAAGCAACGCAATTTAAGAAGGTGAGCAAAATATTTGAACAGTCACTTCACAAAAGAGTCTAATTGTGCAGTAAGAAAATGAAATCATCATCGGGAATACAAATTAAAACCAGGAGTACATTTTACTACACTCTCGTCTAAATGACAAAAACAAAAATCTGGAAAGAATGAGGAGCAACTAAATTTCTCAAGCAACATGCATTAATAAAACCATTTTGAAAATCGCTTTAAGTTTCTAATAAAGTTGAATATAATATACACCCTATCACCAAATGATTGCATTCTTAAATATATATCCAACATTAATTAATATATATTTGAATCAAAAGACATGTATAAGAATGTTTTTAGCGACATTATTTACAACTAAAAACTAAAAATAACCAATATGTCCATCCACAAAATACAGTATTATACAGTGATAAAAAAGTTGTTGAAATGTGCCACCACACTGATGCATGTCATGTGCATGGTGTTGACACAAAACATCCAGACTCCAAATATTATATATTTTTCTTTTGCTCTACTGAGGTACAATTAACAAACGAAATTGTAATATATTTAAAGTATACAATGTGATGATTTGATATACATTGTGAAATGATTCCTACAGTTGAATTAATTAACACATCCATCATCTTACATATTTACCTTTTTTTAAAAGATTTTATATATTTGATGGAGAGAGAGACAGCCAGTGAGAGAGGGAACACAAGTAAGGGGAGTGGGAGAGGAAGAAGCAGTCTCCCAGCAGAGTAGGGAGCCCGATGCGGGGCTCGATCGCAGGACCCTGGGATCACGCCCTGAGCCAAAGGCAGACGCTAATGACTGCGCCACCCAGGTGCCCCCATATTTACCTTTTTTATGAGAACACTTTTAGCAAATTTTAAGCGTACAATACAGTATTATTAACTATAGTCACCATGTTATACATTAGATCCTCAGACTTACAATTAAAAGTTTGCACCCTTTTACCAAACACTTTCCTATTTTCCCCACCCCCTACCCTCTGAAAACCACCATATACTCTCCTGGTTTCTATGAGTTTTACTTGTTTTTTTGTTTTGTTTTGTTTTTTGTTTTTGATTCCACATGTAAGTGATACTGTGCAGTATTTGCCTTTCCTGTATGCATTACTTCACCTGGTATAATTTCCTCTAGGTTCATCCACATTGTTGGAAATGGCAGGATTTTCTTCTCTTTTAAAGCTGGATAATATTCCATTATTCCATGATAATATCCCAAAAAAATGTATATATATTGTTATATATAGCTTTATATATCCATTCATCTGTTTATGGAGACTTAGGTTGTTTCCATACTTTGGCTATTGTGAATAATGCTGCAATGAACATAGGAGTATATGTCTTTGAGATTCTGATTTTATTTCCTGGATATATAACTAGAAGTGGGATTGCTGGATTATATGGTAGTTCTATTTATAATTTCTTGAGGAATTTCCATATGATTTTCCATAGTGGCTGTAGCAGTTTGCATCCCCACTAACAGTGTACAAGCGTTCTCTTTCCTCCACATTCTAACCAATGCTTGTTATCTGTTCTCTTTTTGATAACGGAGATAGGTATGAAGTGATATCTTGTGATTTGATTTGCATTTCCCTGATGATTAGTGATGTTGAGCATCTTTTCATGTACCTTTTGGCTGTTTATATGTCTTCTTTGGAAAATGCCTTTTTTGGAATCACGTCTATTCAGGTCCTTTGCCCTTTTTGTTTTGTTTTGTTTTTCTGGGTTTTTTTGTTTTTTGTTTTGAGAGAGAGAGAGAGAGAGAGAGAGCACATGTTCACATACACAAGCATGGGCGGGGAGGGGCAGAAGGAGAGAGAGAATCTCAAACAGGCTCCATGCCCAGTACAGAGCCCAGCATGGGACTCAATCTCACAACGCTGAGATTGTGATCTGAGCTGAAGTCAAGAGTCAGATGCTTAACTGACTGACCTCCCAGGAACCCCTTTTTCCCATTTTTAATTGGATTATTTGGGGGTTTGCTACTATGTTGTATGAGTTTCTTATATATTTTAGATATTAACTCCTTATCAGAGATGTGATTTGTGAATATTTTATTCTATTACACAGGATGCCTTTTCATTTTGTTGATGGTTTCCTTTGCTGCATGGAAGCTGTTTTAGTTTGATGCAGTCCCACTTGTTTTTCTTTTGCTTCCTTTGTTTTTGATGTTGAATCAAAAAATATCATTGCTAAGACCAATGTAAAAGAGTTTACACCTATTTTTTTTTTTCTAGAAGCTTTATGGGTTCAGGTCTTACATTCAAGTCTTTAATCCATTTTGAGTTAATTTTTGTGTATGGTGTAAGATAGAGGTTGGGACCCCTGGGTGGCTCAGTCAGTTAAGCAACCAACCTTGATTTCAGCTCAAGTCTAATCTCATGACCGTGAGATCGAGCTCTAAGTCCAGCTCTGTGCTGGGTGTGGAGCCTGCTTAAGATTCTTTCTCTCCTTCTCCGTCTGCCCCACTCCATCCCCACTCTCTCTTTCTCTTAACAACAACAACAACAAAGATAGAGGTCTAGTTCTATTCTTTTGCATGTGGCTTTCCAGTTTTCCCGTCATCATTTAGAGCCTATCCTTTTGCCATTATAATCTTGGCACCTCTGTCAAAAATTAATTGACCACATATGTATTAATTTATTTCTGAGTTTTCTATTCTATTCCATTGATGTATGTCTGTTTTTGTGCCCGTACCATACTTTTTGATTACCATAGCTTTTTAATATAGTTTGAATTCAGGAAATATAATGTCTCCAACTTTGTTTTTCTTTCTCAGGATTACTTTGGTTATTCGGGGTCTTTTGTGGTACCATACAAATTTTAGGATTGTTTATTCTATTTCTGTGAAAAATGCCATTGATATTTTTACTGGGATTGTACTGAATCTGTAGATTGCTTTGGGTAATATAACATTTTAAAAATATTAATTCTTCCAATCCATAAACACAGATTATCTGTTCATTTACTTGTGTCTTCTTCAATTTCTTTCATGATTTACAGTTATCCGTGTAGAGAGCTCTCACCTCCTTGTTTAATTTACTGCTAGGTATCTTAATCATTTTGATGCAATTGTGAATGGGATAAATTAGATTGTTTTCTTAATTTCTCTTTCCAGTACCTCATTGTTAGTGTACAGAAATACAAATGATTTTTACATTTTGTATCCTGCATTTTATTTATATATATATACACACACACATATACATATATACATGTGTATATATATATATATATATACATAGTGTGTGTGTGTGTGTGTGTGTAATATTATGTAATTTGCAAACAGAGACTATATAGTTCTTCATTTCTGTTTTGGATGTATTTTATTTCTTTATTTTTCCTAATTGTTCTGGTTAGAACTTTAAGTACTATGTTGAATAAACATGGTGAGAGTGGACATCCCTGTCTTGTTCCTGATCTTAGAGGAAAACCTTTCAGCTTTCACCATAGAGTATGTTAGCTCTGGGCTCTTCCTATATGCCCTTTATTATATTGAAGTACGTTCCTTCCATGCCTTGTTTGTTTAGATTTTCTATCACAAAGGGATGTTGAATTTTGTCAAATGTATTTGCTGCATCTATTGAGATGATCATTTGATTTTTATTCTTCATTTCATTTATGTGCTATATCACATTGATTAATTTGTGTATTTTGAAATATCCTTGTATCCCAATAAATCTTACTTTATCATGATGTACAATCCTTTTTGTGTATTGTTGAGTTTGGCTTGCTAATATTTTATTGAGGAAGTTTGCATCTATGTTCATCAAGGATGTTAGCCTATAATTTTCTTTTCCTGTAGTGCTTTTGGTAGTGGGTAATGCTTGCCTTGAAAAATGAGTTTGAAGAATTCCTTCCTCTTCATTCTCTTCAATTTTGTGAGGAGCTTGCAAATAATTGATATTAAGTCTTCCTTAAATGTTTCGTAGAATTCACCAGTGAAGATATCTGGCCCTGGACCTTTGTCGTTGGGAGGTTTTTGATTAACCGATTCAATCTCCAGAGGGAGATGGCAGGGTACCACCAGCTCTATTAGGCTCCTGGAGGATCCCAGTCAGCTTCCATAAGCTGGCTGATTAGAAGGTGGAACCTCAAGCAGCAGCTGAGAAAGTATGCTGTCAGATCTCTTCCAGAGAGAAGCTGGGAGTTTTGCCTGTTTCCTCCGTGCTGAGCCCAGATATAGAATCACAGTGAGTGCTCAGGTGCCTGCCCGTTTACCAACTGCTTCTTTGTTCTCTGTAGTTCTTTGGGACTCCTGAATGAAAGCCCTTCCAGCTATCAGTGATCAGTGATTTGGGACTCATCTCTCAGGTGGCAGTTGTGAAAGCTGGGGTGCCAGATTGTGGATAAGCTCCTTCTCGGGTGAAGCTAGTAATTTGATTTTATTGTTGGAGCAGGTGACAGGGAGAAGGTGAAGTATCCACCAACTCTTTGGAGTTCTGGGGAGGTTCCCAGCTAGCACCTAGATGTGAGCTAATTAGAAGCCTGGCCCTCAGACAGCAATTGGTAAATATGAGGTCAAATACCTTCCAAGAAAAAACGCAGATATGGGTATTTTTGCCAGCAACCTCTATGCTGAGCTCAAGGAAACAGTCACCAGAAGTACTCCAATGCTCATTTAACAACAGTTTCTTTATTTGCTATAGTCCTATAGGACTCCTGAATGCTCATTTAACAACAGTTTCTTTATTTGCTATAGTCCTGTAGGACTCCTGAATGCAAGCCCACTGGCTTTCAGAGCAAGGTAATTTGGGTGCCCATCCCTCAGGCGGTAGCCTTAAAAGTTCAGGTCCTATATGTGGTGTCCAAACCGTTTACTCCTCAGGGAGAAGCTGAGAGTTGGGGTCCCCTATTGATTTTAAGGTGCTATGCCAGGGTAAGGGTCATAGCGAAAGTATATCTCAGCCTATCCAACCCATTTTGGTGTATTTTCTTAGATGTCCAACGTAGGAGTCCAGGCAACTAGTTTCTGGATATCTCTCAGAGGGAATCAAATAGGAGTCTCCTATTTTGCCATCTTATTGACATCTCCAAATAGTATATGCTTTAAAATTCCATTTAAAAGCATTCGAAGATGTGCAAAACTCGTTTTCGGTGAGAGATTGAAATAATGGTTACCATTGGAGTTACTGACTGGGAGGGGTCCCCAGGAAGCCTTCTATGACACTTTTAATATTCTATATCCTTGGTGATTACAAGGGTATGTAATACGTAAAATAAAAAATTATGTATGTAAAATTAATATGTAAAATGCATCAATTTGAACATTCAAAATTTGTTTTAAATATATATACATATATGTATATGCATATGCACATTATGCTTCAATCAAATATTATGCATGTGCATTTCAAGCAAATTTTTGGGTGCTTTATATAGTACTTAGTAATGTATCAAAGAATTTTAGGTGACTAGTCATTATTTTCCTCTCTTCCAGTATGGGATGCAATGAATATTCTGAAATAATCACTAATTAAAAGATCCTGAATAAATGAAAATTTTAAATAGACATACTTTTTAATGCTTTACTATTTCTGCTCAAAGTAAATGTATTTTTAAAATAATTACAGAAAGAAAACAAGGAATTGTGACATAAACAAACAGCAATCAAGACTTCAAAGGGGCAACTGGCCACATTTGCCTAGGATATGTGGACAAGTACTTGGATATACGTGTAAAATTCCCACATTAAGCCAGGATCATTAAAAAGCTTAATATAGTCCCAGGTTGGTATCACTCCACCTCACAAAGTACCAAGTACAAATCATCTTAGAAAAAACATTCCAAATTTAGGCCCTTAGATCTGCCACAAATTGAAATAACTCAAACATGAGCTCACAATTAAAAATTATCAAATAGACAAGGAAAGGAACAGCAGATGCAGAACAAAAAACAGAGTAGATCTTCTCCAAAAACTTTTGATATTAAACTTATATACAGGTTTTATTTTGCCTACTCTGAAATGTGTAGAGAAAGAAATAAAATCAGGAAAATGAGAGATCAAGAAGTAAATATAAAAATGACTTGGCTTATTTGAAAAAGAACCAGATTGCACTCTAGAAATGAAAAGTATAGTCATTGAAATTAAAAAAAAAAATCAGTAGATCTGCTGAAAAACAAGTTAAACACAGCAAAAAGAGAATTAGTGATCTAAAGATAGATCTGAAGAAATTACATGGAGCACAGAGAGAGAAAAAAAACATGAGAGTAGTTAAGAAACATAGAGGAAGATGGGGAGCCTGTGTGGCTCAGTAAATTAGGCATCTGCCTTAGGCCTCAGGTCATGATTCCAGGTCCTGGGATCTAGTCCCAAGTGGGGCTCCCTGCTCAGGAGAAGCCTGCTTCACCCTCTCCCTCTGCTTGCCTCTTCGCCTGCTTGTGCTATCTCTCTCTCTCTCTTTCTCTCTCTGACAAATAAATAAATAAAATCTTTAAAAAGAGAGAAAACAAAACAAAACAAAAAAGAAACATAGAGGAAGACAGAGATTTAAAAAAGAATATATACAGGGGCACCTGGCTAGCTCAGCTGGAAGAGCATGCAACAGTTGATCTTGAGGTTGTGAGTTCAAGCCCATGTTGGGGTAGAGATTACTTATTAAATAAGAATTTTTTAAAAAGTGTATATACACATAAACACTTAGAAGAGAGAGAGATCTCAAGATTTAAGAAGCTAGTGACTTGCTTTTAAACATGAGAATTCTTCCTCCTCACCAGGGCTCGGAGCTTAGACTCAATGAAAAGTCAATTCTCTGAATCTACCCTCAAAGTATTAGATGTAAGTGATGGATTTCTAACATTGCCAATATCCTTGTAAAATAAGTCACAGTCTCATCAGTATTGAAAATCTGCTCTTCCATACATGCTTTTCTGAATAACTCGTCTGTAGCCTTAGACTCCAGATCTTCAGAACCACCTCCACCTGCACATTTAATATTTTTCATGCGATACTGTCTTTTGAAATGTGTGAGTCAGCCTGAACTAGCTAAAAAAAGGTTTAACATTTTCCTGTCCCTGGATGATGTGATGGCAAATTTCTTTGGCCTTTAGCCTCACCACAATGCTGTTACTACACTTTTTCGTTAGTGGTCATTTCACAAATTTACAAATTTAGCTGCTTTTCCATAGCTTTATCACACATCATAGATGTTATTTTCTGGAGCGGCCTCAAGTACAGATTGGAGAATTTCCTCTCCCATTCCTGGATGCATCATTTTGTTAATTTATTAGCACCAAACTCACTGCCACCAGACCTGTAACTCATGCCTGAAGGAAGCTTATTTAACACATGTATTTTCTCTGTAAGGCACATCACAGCCTTCCCTCACTTAAAAACACTAGATAACACTTCAGCACTGTGCTTGGGGAACATTTCAAGCAGCAAAATCACCCACAAAAAGCACAAAAATGCAAAACACGTGGCATGAAATAGACTGCCAAAAAGGATACTTATTTATAGCATGAGAGCTGAAACAAGAAGACGGAGCGTAGCCTGGTTTGACCTCTGCTGGGACTGTGCTCATTAGGCCACTCAAATTTTTCCCTTCTTTGTGCATTTCCATAAATGACCACAAAAAGTTCCACGAGTATTGATTCGGGGCAACAAACACGTTTAGCAAGTAAGTGAATTTGCAAATATGAAATCTGCGAATAGGGAAGATACACCGCACCTCTTGCAGTTTGTATTCATTTTCTATTGAGGTGGCAAAAAATGTACCTCAAGCTTAACAGCGTAAAGACAACGCGCCTTTATTACCTCACATTTCCATGGGTCAGAAATTCAGTCACAGCATATCTCAACTGGTCCCTCTGCTCAGAACCTAACAAGACTGAAGTAAAGGCGTTACCTAGGCAGGACGTTATCTTGAAGCTCTGGAGACAGTTCTGCTTGCAAGCTCATGAAGGCTGTTGGCAGAATTCATTTCCTTTGCATGCTTTCCACATGGTCACCTCCATCGTTAAGCCACCAACTGTACTCCAGTCCCTCTCAGCCCTAATAAGCCCTCTAACTTTCCTTTCTGCTAGCCAGAGAACGATCTCTGCTTTTTAGGGCTCATAGGATTAGATAAGGCCCACCTGGAGATTACAGCCTAATTCCAGCCTATTACAAGATTAGATGATTAATAACATTAATTAAGTCGGCAAAGTCCCTTTTATCATGTGATGTAATGTATTCAGAGTAACATCACCAGGGCCAAAGTTCTGCCTACCACATAGTATCAAAAATAGGGAACTAAAATACTAGACAGAAATAGTCTGTAGGTTTGAAAATTTGTAAGACTTAAGCCTCTAGATGTTATAGAGTTTTGGGGGGAATGTTAAGATACTAGTTAACTTTAAACTTTATTAAGTTTAATATTAAATATACAGATTACCATGTCAGATGTCAGTGATAAAAACAGTAAAAAGAAAAGCATAAGAAAACATAAGAAATCAATTCTAATCTTCAAAAAAATAAAAAAGAACAAAAACATCAGGGCATTTATAAAGTACAAAATAAGATTTTAGAGAGAAGTCACAATCACAGACTCACCAATTAAAAGAAATGGTCAGATTTGATAAGAAGAACAATACAGCTATATATTATTTTCAAAAGATAAACCTAGGAGCTAACGATACAGAAAATTTGAAAGTAAAGGATAGAAAAAGAAATTTCAGGCTAAACTAAAAACCTATTTGGGGATAAATTTAAAAGCCTTCATTCACCAGGACTACGCAGCTACTGTAAATGTATATGCTAACAGCATAACTTCATATTTTACAAAGGAAAAAAAAAAAGTGTTGTCAGGGAGAAACCAACAGATTCAACAATACAATATAAGAGTTCAAGACAAATTTTTCAGCTACTGATAGTAAAAACAAATACAATGTAACAAATATATGGCTTTAGGTGATACACAGACACACATTCCTGTCCCAAATAATTTTAAAGCTGAACATTGTTCTCAAGGGAACATTTATAAAAATTGGCCATGTGCAGGATCATGAAGCAAGGTAAAACAGATACCAAAGAATCGATAAAACATATTTGTGCAATTAAGAGAATCAATAAATAAAAAATAATTATTTTAAAATGTCATTAAGGGCACCTGGGTGGCTCAGTCAGTTAAGTGTTTGCCTTCAGCTCAGGTCATGATCCTGGGGTTCTAGGATCGAGCCCCTCATCGGGCTCGTTGCTCAGCAGGGAGCCTGCTTCTCCCTCTGCCTGCCATTCTCCCTCTTGCGTTCTCTCTCTCTCTCTCTGGCAAATAAATAAATAAAATCTTTAAAAATAAATAAATAAATAATTAAAATTAAAATGTCATTAACCTGAAAATTTAAAAACATGCTTTTATTATTTTTGTTTGTTTCAAGTTTTTACTTAAATTCTAGTTCGTTAACATATTGCGTAATACTGGTTTCAGGAGTAGAATTTAGTGATTCATCACTTACCTATAACACCCAGTGCTCATCACAAGTGCCCTCCTTAATACCCATCACCCATTTATTTATTTTTTAGTTAATATTTATTTTGTTTTATTAGTCACTATACAGTACATCCCCAGTTCTTGATGCAATGTTCCATGATTCATTATTTGCATATAACACCCAGTGCACCATGCAATATGTGCCCTCCTTAATACCCATCACCGGCCTATCCCAATCCCCCACCCCCCTCCCCTCTGAAGCCCTCAGTTTGTTTCCCAGAGTCCACAGTCCCATCACCCATTTAACACATCATCCTACCCACATCCCTCCATCAACCTTGTTTGTTCTCTATAGTTACTCAGTCAACAAAAAGAATGAAACCTTGCCATTTGCAATGATGTGGATGGAACTAAAAACATGCCTTTAAATAAAAAATTGAAGACATCAAAGTAAAAATGAAAGTGAATTTTAATTTCAGATATTCTCAGAAATGTTTGCAAATCTGAGAAAATCAGAGTGGTGATGTCATTTTTATAAAGCTCAAACCAAAACAAAACAACATATTGTGTAGAAAGCATGAAACTGTAAAAACTGAAGGAAAGATAACCAAAATATAGAAAATAGCAGTTTCCTCTGTGGAGGTGGCAGGGTCAGTGAGAAATTCAAATGGTGTATCACTGGTGTACCATTGGTAGCTTTACAATCAATCGGTGGTAACCTCAAGAATGTTTTATTGTTATGTTTTTTTCACAACTTAAATATTCATTATAAATATCTCCATGGATACATTAAATAATACATAAAGTTAAAATGACCAGAAATATAAGAATAGATGTTATTTTCTGACAGAAATAATGAAGCTGAACAGAAACCCTCCATATATGTGCTTAGCAGGATTTTAAAAGCTGTAACAACATGAGCCACAGAAACAAATGATAATGTGAAATGTTCTGAACAGTGTGGTGTTGTGAAGGGCTCTGGAGAGCAGCCTTTCCCTTCTCCTCCTCCCGAAACACACTCCAGTCTTCTTCCATGACCTGTGGAAACAAGCTATGTGAATTTTTCCATCCCACAATTATGCTGCTCAAAAGAAACATGGACAGTTTTGTATCTCATACTTATTCTTGTTTACTGGACTTCCTATCTAATATATTCCTGTGGTGTGCTTTGTCAGGTTAGCTAAGGCATTCCCTTTTGGGATTCCTGATTTTTTTTTTCCCTATCCCTTTAAAGCTCTGTGCATGCACAATACGCCATAGCAGCTGCTACCAACATGGGACTCCCTCTCTCACCTTCACACTAAGCTCTCCTTTTCTTGTTTTGTTTTTATCTGCTTTCTGGAATGATGCAGAAGTATTGTTTCCTTTTTACTTGAGGCACTAATGAAAGTGTTTCGTGGCTTCTGTCAAAGCAGCTGACCTTCTGTGTTTACCAGGCTTCATTATATACCTTGGGTCTTGTTAAGTTATCAGCAGTGGTGATGGGTGGGCCTACCTGCGTGACTCTCCAATTAGGACAATCAGGAAAATACCGAGGCAATGTTCAACAGAGATCAAAGCTACCCCAAATGCTACTTAGAGATCCCCCTTATACCACTTTGGGTTTTGTCAAAACATTGGATTAAAATGGTTTCTGCTTTTCCTTACTCTCTCTTAACATGAAAAGAACGGAAAACTCATTTGAGTGAAGTATAGACATCCATACACATAGACTCAGTGCCAAGTATGATTTCATAATTCATATTCGCACAAAAAGTTTTCTAAAATACACATTATTATTTTTATTTTTTGTTTACCATGAATTTAGTGGCTTAACATTCATTCTCTCACAGCTTCTTTGAGGAGTCCAGGCACGACTTAACTAGGTCCTCACAGCTCGGAGCCGTATTTCCTCACAGCTGTATTCATGAAGGCCTCCGTTTCTCACTGGCTCTTAGCTGGAGGCCACCTTCAGGTCCTGGAAGCCACTCACGGCTCCCTGCCATGCGGCCAGCCTTCACAGGCAGTCACGATAAGACCGTGTGCTTTATCAACAGGAGACTCACAGTAGGCGAAGATGGAAAAATTTTATATAACACAAAATCATCACAGGAGTGGCGTCCCATTATCTTTGTCATATTGCATAACCTAGTCAAGAAGTGATATCCCATCACCATATTCTAATGGTAAGAAGCAAGTCACAGGCTGCACCTGAACTGAAAGTGATAAAATTGTACAAAGGCTTGGCTACTTCAGAGGAAGGAGTTACCAGGAGGGACCCTAGGATCCGTCTGTCACTCCGCAGATATTTAGTAAAATACTACCTATTACAAAGGAGTTACATCACGTGTTTTGAAAATATTTTGTAAAAAATGATTGCCTATTCTTAGTCATTTAAGTGCAAATCAGAAAGTTACTATTATATTGAAAGCGCAATATATGAAATAGTTATGCTTCCTTATTTTCCTTATATACTTCCTCATTTATTGCTTATTTTCCCCTTCATATTCTTTGGAAGAATGTGACCACAGTTTTTGTTATTTTCTTTGCCCCTCAAAGAGATTAATTATAGCAAATGCATTTTTATGTGTCTCATTAAAAACATAATCTTTATAAACTCATATAATTGAAGGAATAAATCAAATTCTAACTATCCCACTTCTATAAAATGTAAAAGTAGAATATTTTCAACAAATAAAATCTAATAAACAGAAAACGGAGGAGGTGCATCTGTCTTCTTCCGGTTTTTTCCACATCCTTAAAAGTTTTTCCACTGTATGTGTTATAATATCTTATTGCAAGAGATAATCTCAAGTATTCACTCAGAGGTGAGTCTGCCCACACATACGAAGAATGAATGGTACTTTAAAATTTTTCTTGTCCTTCTTACAAGTTCCAGGCCTGCATAACGGTTCTTTCCTGAATGTGATTCTACCGCAGAAATAAAGGCCATCAGATAACACATTGGAATATGCCTGACTTTTCTATATAGAGTCTCCATGGTAGTACTTTTGCCTCACACAAAGAGGCAGACAAAAATGAAATATTTCTGCACAGAGTCCATTTCATTGTTATAAGTTACTCCCTCCTAACAAAGCAATACTTTGTAAATCAGATAAAAAATGAAGGTATCACATACATATGGTTTTCACATATACGTATATTCAGTAAAATAGCAGTTATGGCTTATATATCGACTCCAGTGGTTTTACAGACTAAACAGCTTTTTAAATTAGCCTTCCCAAGAAGTGGAGCTGCTCTATTTAAGCAGCCTAACCTATGCCATCATTGTGAGATGATTTTTCTTTCTTGTTTCCTCAGTTAAAACATGTGTCCTTACACTGCTCAAATCCTAGGAAAGAAGGCTGAGAACTGATATTAGGATATTAACATAAGCACATGGGTAACTTTTTTCTGGTTGTCACTAGTTTTGAATATGTATAATGGGAATAGTAATAATGCTTCCTTTGTGGGGTAATTTTGAGGATTAAATAAGTCATTACATAGAAAGCAGTTGGAACAGTGCTCCTTGTATAGTAAGCA
The DNA here is from genome assembly GCF_017311325.1 of Ursus maritimus. NCBI lineage: Eukaryota > Metazoa > Chordata > Mammalia > Carnivora > Ursidae > Ursus > Ursus maritimus. The sequence continues at coordinate 54,572,163 of NW_024423453.1, forward strand.
CTCAGTAATAGTTAATACTATAGTAAATTATGACTTTGAGGGCTCAAATATTTTAAATATCACAAAATTCCAAGTACAGAATCATAAGGATGAGAACTGAAATGAAAATGGGAAGGATATTTAAGTTGATTTGTGTAAGAACAACTATAAACAGGTTAAATTCTTTCCATCATCTCTAGATTTTAATTTACTTATGTGGATGGCAAGAGGTGAAGAAAAATCCCTAGCCCATTTCAAGAAAGAGAATATGTCCCAGGCTGTGATCACAAATTGTTGAAACAGGGTTCTAGTCAATATACTTGTAAATCGAAAGTGAGTCTCTTTCAATGCCTTGTGCTTTGTCAGGTGAAAACTCAAAGCTATCATAGATACATGTAACTCCATCTTTCTGATGATTGTTAAAGGTGACAAGTGAAATGACTTCTGGCAGTTTCACTCAGATCCCCAGAGAGCAAGAGTCAAATTCAAGATACAAGCAGTAGAAGAATGTTGTATGAACGTGATACAGGGCTTGATGGATTGAAACACAGTCCAGTGGGACTAGGAGGAGAGAATAAAGCAAGTTCAAGTCCTATTAAATTGTCTACACGGCTCAGAGATTATATTATTCAAGTGGCAAAAGTGATAGAACATTGGGGCATTGGCTCTTTATATCAAAAGTTCAGTTAATTTTTTTGATGTTGGGCAACTTAGGGTCTCCAATCTTGCAGCAGCTGTGCCAATTGCTAACTGAACAATAGTCAACAACATTAAACAAACCGGGAGTGAAATTTCTTATTTCATTTGCCCACGTGTGTGTGTGTGTGTGTGTGTGTGTGTGTACAAATTTTAATTCCTAAAGGCCAGATACCAAATTAAGAGTTTTCTGAGAAATTAAAAGACAAATGTTTTTGTTTGAAGGAGAGTGCATTTCCTATGTAGATTTTTATTACTATTATTATGTAAGCAGCACAAATTAAACTGAGGAGAAAAGCACTCACAAGTCTTTTATTGTGGGAATTATTGTAATTTTATGTATATGTGTATATTTCTAAGCTTATTTGGTACTTTAGAGCCTTCTCTTTTCACCATTAAAGGTTTTTGGTTTTTGTTTTTGTTTTTTCCCCTTTTTGGAGGGGAGGGAGAAATTCAAATTGTGTATAGACTGCATCAACATTCAGTAGAATCCACCACAGTTATGAAGCTGACTTTTGAGAAAATTCCATAAACAATTTTTACAGATAAGCATCCATTCTCTCTCCTGGAGGTCAACAACAAAGCTTTTTTGGTGTGCACAATTGCCTATTCTTATGTTATTTCAGAGGAGAAACTGTTGTTCCAGTTTGATATTAGACTCTGCAGTCCAACCGCTTTTATTTTATATAGGTCTGCCTCTGTAGCTATTCTAAAAGTCTTTAGGGAGCAGTAGAGAGGAGTAAACTATACAACTAAAGAGGCATTTACCACAGGTGAACTTTTAATTAGTCTCTTGTTCAACGGGATTGACCCTCACTATGGATCTGCTATAAAAATTTCCCTTTAATAAAAACTGCATTTGATCCTGTTCATTTTTGTTTCAGGGAGGTGCTTCAGATTACACACAACATATCTTGGGGATCAGAGGGAAATAGTCTACAGTGCAATAAAGTATTCCTGATACATTGCCATTTCTTTTATCAATGTAGTTTCTGTGTTCTCAATTTATATGCTAACCTTATGCAATAAACTACCTGAGATAAATTTTCCTGTGTTTAGACACTAAGAAAGGATAATATTTAAAAGAAATTATAATTTTTGACAGAACAAGATTAAACAACTAAAAACACTGTAGTAAAAAATATTATGATCAAATGCTTGATATATATACTCTTTGACTTAGTTTTACACACATATATTTTGTTAGTTGACAATAACAATACCACTTGTAAGATATCCACATTTAATTAATTATAATCAGCTATACATTTGGCAGTATAGATGTTGGAATATTAAGAGAAAGACTTCTGAAATTTGGCATCTCCTTGTCGTTCTATTAGTATGAGCCCTCTGAGAAGCTGATCCCAAGGTGATAGTAAATGTGCAAATATTTGAGGCACCTGAATGACTCAGTCGGTTAAGCAACCAACTCTTCATCTTAGTTCCGGTCTTGAACTCAGGGTAGTGAGTTCAAGCCCCACATTGGGCTCCATGCTGGGCATGGAGGCTACTTTAAAAAAATAAATAAAAAGTGCAAATATTTTATCAAGTAAAATGCCTGTGTGAGAGAAAATAGGGACAAAGCCAATAAAGAACAGGAAAGCCATCAGACCACCATGCAAGTCTGACCCTGTTGGAAGGAGACTATTGAGCACTAGACTATTGTGCATTCTGAGATCAGGATGGCAACGTCATGGTGGAGTCCCCATGCCAAGGTCTGCAGCCAGTTGTAAGATTTCAGGTAAATTACAGCTTCCTGTGCTCAGTGCTTTCCTTTATAGAATAAGCAAAGTATCTGTTACCTGCTAAATGTAATTGTATCTACATAGTTTCTACCTTACATAAAATCCTATGTTCTATTGCTACAATTAGCATAGAAAAAAATGTAAAAGATCCAATTAGTAAAAATCAAAGAAAATTTTGCAAACTCATAAGACCATTAGTGTGGCCTGATATCAAAATCATTAAGTTATTCTTCTAACCATACAGGTTGCTCTAATCTTTTCAGCTCTCAGTCTATAGCTCTCAATTTGTATGCATTTTGGGGGGGGAGGGGGGAGTGCAAAGACAGTATTCAATTGAGAAAAATGAACTATTTGTTTGATTTAAATTATGTAATTCAATAAGGATGATTATTTTTTAACACCTAGTTAAAAATCATAATAAACGTTCACATTCCAATTGAAAAGCTAGTGAAACTTTGGGAACATTGGATGAATATAGTATTTCTACATTTTCCTAAGAATGCTTTTATAATTCTTAGCAGGCAAAGAATTGTATGCTATTTTAACATTAAGCTAATTACTTAGCTTTTCCTATATTATTAGTTTTTTGTTGTTGTTATTGTTCATTCATACTCATTTATACAGTTTATTCTTCCAATTGTATGATTCAATGACCATCTTATATATGGGGTATGAGCTTTGTCTTGCTCTACTAATTATATCGTTTTGATAGTATTTAAAACTTCAGAAACCATCTTGAAGTGTGTGTATATATACCATATATATTATATATATAATATACTTATTTTTTAAAAATATTTTGTAGGGAAGTATTACAAAATATCTTTTCTTTTTGAGTTTCTTCCAGTGTTCCTTACTTAAGGAACTCATTCATATAGAAAAGTGGTCAGTTTTCTAAAAACTTTAAAAAAACTTCTCTTTATATGAAGTAAGTGTGCATAATGCTGAAGATGAGGTAATTAAAAAGAGGACAGACATCGTCCTCACAGCAGATAAGCACAACACATGTATTTTATAAGAAGTTCCAAGATTTTTCTGAGAAAATCCAGAACAGAAGCAATCACATTTTAAATGCTGACAAGGGCCATGGTAAGAATAGCTTGACAGGGAGAAAAGCACTCCCTTTTAAGGGAAGCTTCTGTAATACCAAGATTCCAGAATGGAAGCATCCCAGTTAGTGAAGCTCCCAGTAGTTGGGCAGGTTCTCCCTCAGCCAAACATAAACCTCCTTTGAAAAGAGAATCTGGCCACAATAAGTGAAAGTACCAGGTTTTGTTTCTCTGTTTGATCACAATCAAAGAAGCATGGCATGATGCAGAAGAAAGAATAAGTACTGAGTTTTATTTCCAGGTCTTCTAAGGAAGCTCTCTGTTTTTGAGCAAGTCCTGGAATGTTTCTGAGTCTTGGCGTTTCAACTACAAAGCTACAATGATAAAAGCCCAATGTTATTAATAAGGCAATGTAGGAAAGATCTGATAACAGTAAAACTTTGAGCAGTTATAATGAGGCCTTCTAGCATTTCATTTCTGTAAGAAACAATGAATTCTATAAAATCAACCTGGAGCATTCACAACAGAAAAAATCCAACTATATTAGTCAATATCAATAAGTAATAATATGTTATTCTTTTTCTTGCTTATAATCATTATTGTACATACATTTACTAGCAAATACACAAATTCAGGGCTACGCCTCTTTGTTCAGAAAAGTGGTCAAAATATGCTTTTGTGTCAGCAATTAAAAAACACCAAAATTAATGCATTTTCTGTGGTGTTTATGAGTCTACCTTGTTAATTTTAAGCATCTTCTCTAGCATTCATTCCTTCTTCAGCGCTTTATCGCAATTCCACTTGACTTTCTCAAGGCTTAACGTAATGTGCTTTATTTGAAAACTGTCACTGACATAACACAGCTGGTGCCATCTGCCTTATGTGACAAATTTGCACTAAACAGTTTTATTGAGGTCTCCTCTATCCCTGAACGTACCATATATTATTTTCATCCAGGTGCACTTTAAAATGCCTAAGGTGGAGTATAAATATTTCTACTAGCTCATCAGGTTATATAAATGGATTGAATCTTATGCTAAAACATGTCATACACCAGAAACAGATGAGAAATTGAATGAAAACACACACATAACTTGTTATTTATAAAGACTAACACATACATTGTCAAATAATTTTCTGATCCTTTGCCTACATATTTAGTATGACTGTGGTGTGTGTGCATGTGTGTCATCTGGCAGGTACGGGGCTGTTTATTTCTTGTATGGAAGAAGTTTAAGTGTTTGAGCTTTGCCCTTTTATTCTTGTAACTGGAGCAAAAGTCCTTTACTGCCATCACCTGGAATAAACAAAATCAGGAAAAAAAAGGAAAAATAATGGGAGAGCGTTGTATTTAAATTCCAAGTTTGTTCATTCAGTAAACATTTATCAAGTGACTATCAGCAGTGCACTGTCATAGCCCATGGAATACAGACAGATACAGAAAGAAAGGGAGAGATAGAATCTCGGGTATAAGAACTTACGATCTCAAATACAAAATATATAAGCCACCATGTAGAAATAAATACATCTCATAATCCTGCTGAAACATTAACTGTAGAAGCAACAATTTTACTGAATAACTTCCTTCTCTGGACCAATTTAATAAGAATATTTTTCAATAATTTTGACCACGCATAGAAATGGGGCTGGAAACAGCAAGAAGCAAATATAGAAGTAATCATATATTATGAGAGAATTACTTCCAGCTCTGATATGAGGTCCACAATTCACTATTTTCCAATTGTATAAAAAATTATAATTGTGAAAGACCCATATTAATTGACATACAAATATGGAATAAAGCTATAGTTTGTTGGGAGACAAAAGCACCACTGCAAAGATAACTTTCAGTTTTGGCCAAGCTCCATTTGTACAAATAACAGGCTGAATCATTTCTCCCTGTTATTGAACCCCCAAAACATTAATTTTTGGAAGCTAAATGTAAATAGCTATAGACATCTATTGTAAATTTTAGTAATACCACAAGCTGGATGATTTCTTAAGTAGCCACAGAAATACATTACAGAGAACTATATTATTTGTCTTTTTCAGTAATTCTGCAATAACAATATTAAAAATAGTCTCCTAGATGAATGCTATATTTGGTATATGGATCAAAATGAAAAAAAAAAA
>NW_024423453.1:54577774-54744937 GCF_017311325.1 Ursus maritimus
ATTTCTGTAAGAAACAATGAATTCTATAAAATCAACCTGGAGCATTCACAACAGAAAAAATCCAACTATATTAGTCAATATCAATAAGTAATAATATGTTATTCTTTTTCTTGCTTATAATCATTATTGTACATACATTTACTAGCAAATACACAAATTCAGGGCTACGCCTCTTTGTTCAGAAAAGTGGTCAAAATATGCTTTTGTGTCAGCAATTAAAAAACACCAAAATTAATGCATTTTCTGTGGTGTTTATGAGTCTACCTTGTTAATTTTAAGCATCTTCTCTAGCATTCATTCCTTCTTCAGCGCTTTATCGCAATTCCACTTGACTTTCTCAAGGCTTAACGTAATGTGCTTTATTTGAAAACTGTCACTGACATAACACAGCTGGTGCCATCTGCCTTATGTGACAAATTTGCACTAAACAGTTTTATTGAGGTCTCCTCTATCCCTGAACGTACCATATATTATTTTCATCCAGGTGCACTTTAAAATGCCTAAGGTGGAGTATAAATATTTCTACTAGCTCATCAGGTTATATAAATGGATTGAATCTTATGCTAAAACATGTCATACACCAGAAACAGATGAGAAATTGAATGAAAACACACACATAACTTGTTATTTATAAAGACTAACACATACATTGTCAAATAATTTTCTGATCCTTTGCCTACATATTTAGTATGACTGTGGTGTGTGTGCATGTGTGTCATCTGGCAGGTACGGGGCTGTTTATTTCTTGTATGGAAGAAGTTTAAGTGTTTGAGCTTTGCCCTTTTATTCTTGTAACTGGAGCAAAAGTCCTTTACTGCCATCACCTGGAATAAACAAAATCAGGAAAAAAAAGGAAAAATAATGGGAGAGCGTTGTATTTAAATTCCAAGTTTGTTCATTCAGTAAACATTTATCAAGTGACTATCAGCAGTGCACTGTCATAGCCCATGGAATACAGACAGATACAGAAAGAAAGGGAGAGATAGAATCTCGGGTATAAGAACTTACGATCTCAAATACAAAATATATAAGCCACCATGTAGAAATAAATACATCTCATAATCCTGCTGAAACATTAACTGTAGAAGCAACAATTTTACTGAATAACTTCCTTCTCTGGACCAATTTAATAAGAATATTTTTCAATAATTTTGACCACGCATAGAAATGGGGCTGGAAACAGCAAGAAGCAAATATAGAAGTAATCATATATTATGAGAGAATTACTTCCAGCTCTGATATGAGGTCCACAATTCACTATTTTCCAATTGTATAAAAAATTATAATTGTGAAAGACCCATATTAATTGACATACAAATATGGAATAAAGCTATAGTTTGTTGGGAGACAAAAGCACCACTGCAAAGATAACTTTCAGTTTTGGCCAAGCTCCATTTGTACAAATAACAGGCTGAATCATTTCTCCCTGTTATTGAACCCCCAAAACATTAATTTTTGGAAGCTAAATGTAAATAGCTATAGACATCTATTGTAAATTTTAGTAATACCACAAGCTGGATGATTTCTTAAGTAGCCACAGAAATACATTACAGAGAACTATATTATTTGTCTTTTTCAGTAATTCTGCAATAACAATATTAAAAATAGTCTCCTAGATGAATGCTATATTTGGTATATGGATCAAAATGAAAAAAAAAAAGAAAAGAGAAGAGAAGAGAAGGGGAGGGGAGGGGAGGGGAGGGGAGAGGAGAGGAGAGGAGAAGAAGAGAAGAGAAGAGAAGAGAAGAGAAGAGAAGAGAAGAGAAGAGAAGAGAAGAGAAAGACGGGAGGAGGAAGGAAGGAAGGAAGGAAGGAAGGAAGGAAGGAAGGAAGGAAGGAAAAAGAAAGAGGGTCAGAGGGAGGGAGGGTGAAAGAAAGGAAGAAAGAAGGAAAGAAAGAAGGAGAGGCAAGATGTCTGGCATAAATAAAAGATAAGTGATACAAAGCATGGATCATCTTTTTGGGAAATTTCACAATAAAGGGAAGGAAATAATTAGAACAGTATATAGAAAACTCAGTAGGATTATGAAAAACTTCATTTTGAAAGAAGTTTTACATATTTTTACAGAGGGAAATAAAAAATTGAAGTTGGAAAAAATTAACAGTAAGAGATCTTGCAGAACCCCAAATTACCTTTTTTCCCAGAGGACAAAAAGATGACAGTCTAAGATTGCTAATGTTCATTGTCTTACTCTCCATCTTGAAATGAGGAATAATTGAGAAAGTAATTTGACTGTATAAAGTGAGAACTAAATTTTGAAACTTTGCTTTTAGCATTAAAATTGAGAATTTATATCATACAAGGAGGCTGTGGTTCCAGATTATTAATACTTACTATCTATTAAACATTTTTTTTATTTTTAAAAAAAGAAAAATAAATTGCATCAGGATGTCTGCTCAATTTTCATTTGAACTTTTTGGAAAATTTAAAGCTGAAAAATATGTTTTCTCTAATGTAGAATGTTTTTGTTTTTAAAATGTTCACTGAAGCAGCAAGCGAGTAGTTGAGAAAAGGACTGTAGTACATACTACCAACAATCACCCCCACATCCTGAAATAAAAGTTAAAACATCACATTGAAATCCCCAGGTTGACATTTTTACTGAATTTGTAAGAATCGACGTTTGTCTGAGGTTAATCGTCTTGGCTGTTACTACAGGCCATAAACATAGTCAGCAAATCATTAATTATAACAATTGTCTTGGGAATCAATTATTATTGTTTGGACATTTAAAATTAGTTTCTGCGTTGATTATCTTCAATAATTTTTAAAGCCTGGGAAGAAAAGGCAGTGAAGGTTTTGGAACATACTTGACAGGCAAATAGCTAACCCTGACTCACAAGCAATATACCAAACATCCACAATTCCTCCACTACAGCAGCTTACTGATTCTAGTTCTAAGTCAGCGGAGGAAAGCTGATTGACAGAAAATGAGGCGACCACTGGCTTTGAGGGGCTGATCTCATGGGAAATAAGCACAGCTAGAGGAGAAAACGCAAAAGAGAGCAAAACAGATTTTATACTTTGGTTCTGATGTCATTCTGGTTGGAGCATCTACTAGGTCATTTTTTTTTTCAATTCAGTTAAAGCTCTTATAAATTAATTCTGCATCAGAACACCAATAAAGTACATGTGAAAATGACATACTTCATCCTTGAGCACCCTTGGTGGAAGAAAATATAAAACTTCCTTTTCTGGAAAGTAAAAAGAGCAAGATAGAGGAGATTTTGTATTACCTAATGTGTAGCAAAGCCTATAAATGATTCTTAACAGAACTTTGTTTTCCATAAGAGAAATCCCATGCCTTTGAGTTTCAACAAATCATCACGGGGCAATATTAATCTGGTGAAAAGTATTTTTGAAATTTTTATTACAATTTGAGTGATTAGCTATTACTTTTTAAGGTAATAATAACATACTGTCTTACAATATATATTGTTGAGGGTTTCCAATGCAAATTCACATAAATTATCTCTTTGATTCTTGCAAATTATGTCCATTATTGTATGATCCAAATCAACTAAATTATGAAATATGATATTTATAGAGGTTAAGTTCACATAACTAAAGGGGAAAAAACTGATTAGAATTTTCTGCTTACATGCAGTGTGTTAAATAATCAATTAAAAATTTAAGATCAAATATCCATTTTAGTGCTTGAATTATTAAATGTAATAAACTGATGGTGGTCAAAAAAAAACTGTCTCCAGTTTAATTAGACATTTAAGATTGCTTTTAATGAGCAAAGTATCATTATGCACTATATGAAGTATATGAGTAAAATGTTATAATCTGCCCAAAAGCACTTACATATTTGTGCTGGAGAGACATGTGTACATACATCATGGGAGGCAGTAAACATTATGGTTAAGACTGAACTCTGAAATCATACTACCTGGCTTCGAATACTGGAACATAGCAGGTTTCAATAATTGCTCCTTGAATTAATTAATTAAATTGTCAGAACCAGGAGAAAGGAATGCAGCAGTGACTGGCTATTACTTAAACATTCAGTATGTGTGTATGTGTGTATATATATAAATTGACATAAAATTTGATTGTTTTATCTGAAAAATCTTTAGTTTGCCTCCTTTAACCAATAGCTCCTTTTTTTCCAACATCTTACATAAGACCAGAGTTCATTTCCTCTTATTTGCTTTTCACTTATCTTTCTTTTACACTTTTGATCTTGGAGAGATGAGGAAAGATAATGAAAGTGAGACCAATAACCCTGTGTTTTAGTATACTGTATAGAATGGCATGGAAAAAAAGAAGGAAGAGAAATGAGTTTAACCTTAAAGAAATGGAAATCTTCCTGGAATCTAGAGAGGACACATTAATATAGACCCTATCATCAAATTCTGGAAATGATGAAAGTCTACAGGCTGTAGGGTCAGAGTGAGACTGGGAAGATTTGAGTGAATAAACTGTTACTTATGAACAACATAAAGAGAGTTATTTGCAGAAGAGATTTCCATTTCCGTCTGTAAACTACATTTTAGAAGTATAGAAGCCTGTTCTATCTTATGTTAGAAAGTCCTTTTCTTTCCATTAATGCTGTTATTTTGTTGAGAATTTTTTAGTTGCTTCTACCTGATGTTCACAGAGAAACTGTTAGAACGCTGCCTTCCAAGTTTACACTGACAGAAGCAAAGATTTTATTTATTTTTACCCAAGAATTTACCCTGGGTCTTGTACACAACCAACAAATATATTTTATCTCATCTGGACAGAGGTCATTTACCAGTGTGAAAAGTCAAAAAATGTATTATGTTACAGAAAGGAGAAGAAAGTGAACTCCTCAGTGTCCGTAATCAGATCATACACATACCTGGCAACCACTGAACAGCTTCAGGTAAACACCCTCCAAGGAAGAGAGGAGATAAACCACCTTCCCTGAGCAAAGACCTTGTGTCTGTTATTCCATTGAGTCAATTACATGTGTTATCCATTTTAAACACTACAACAGCCCTGTGAGTGAATTTGCATCATAGGACCCACTTTACTTCTGAGGAACCAGAAATACTGACAAGGTGATTGATTTGCTCGAAGTATCACATTCTGCAAGTAACAAAGGCTAATAATTGTAATTAAAATAAAAGCAGTCACAATAACAATGATGTTAGTAGTTGCAGGAATGTCTACAATCTGTAAAGTTCTTACTGTGAGAAAAGAATGTGCCAACATTTCACGTGTACTATTTAAGCCTTATAACCTCTAAGACAATGGTAGGAAACGGTGGTTTAAAGAAATAAGACATTAGGTACTTAAACAGTATCATTGGAGCTAATAACTGATGATAAAGGCTTCTTGTATGCTGGCCAATTGTATTGTTCCTCCCCTTAAAAATTGATCTTACACGAATTCTGGAAAAATGTGTTGAAATCATCCTAGAAAAACATGGGCTTTGAAATCATGCAGAGGCTAAAATTCCAAATATACCAATTACCAATTTTTAAATTCTGGACAAATAAGTTAAATAGTCCAAACTTGTTTTACATTTCTGCAAAATATACATAATATCCTATAATTCTCAGAGTCACTATAAAGATTAAGTAACCAAATATGTACTCTATACTAATATAGCACATGTGATGTAGCAGATAATAAATGGTAGCCATCAGTATCACCAAGCAGCCAGAATGAGCAAAAACATTCACTCCTCTAGTTTCTAGTGGGATAGCGTAGAAGAGTAAGCACAAAACACTAAATATACTTCATTACTTCATTTTAAAGAGGACTTATTGTTAATTGAAGCCAAATGTGTCTGAGTATAGATTTTGCAGAGTAAAAATTAGTAAATAAATGCAAAGGGCTATATTTTAAAATTATGCTTAATTATTTAAAAGCTCACAGATTAAGACAATGAACACAGATTTGCAGAAAGTATTTGCAAAACACATGTCTGATAAAGGACTTGTATCCAAGGTTTTAAAAAAAAATTAAAGCTCAACAAACAACAAAAACTAAAAACAAACAGCACAAATTTTAAAAAATGGGAAAGGATCTAAATACAAGTTGCATTGTACAATAGGAAAAGAAACTGGTTAAAAGTGGAAAACCTCTGTAAAGCGTATTTCACTTTGCCACTTGCAGCCCTCTTCACTCCCCAGTTCCTTCACCTACTGCCCCCAATCAACATCACATATGCAATGACTTTAGGGCTTCGTGTATATGCATTACTATAATTTTTAAATTGCTTTGAATGTGTGAGTATCCATGGTTCCCTAAGACATAACTTAATGCAGATTTAGGAAAAACAACTAGAAATGTCAGGCTGAATTCTGAAAATGATGCTCACTCTTCAGCTGATTCTTTCACATAATATTTAATTATATGCTGAAATATTAATGTTGCACTGAACTGAACATTTTCCTCTTCTGAAATCTGAAAATATTATAAAAATAGATTTATAATATAAAAATTAGATCTATATAGTACATATCTATAATAATAAAAAGTTTGTGTTAAATACTAAAAAAATCAGTATTCATTATGGTGTGCTTTACCCAACTAGTACTAATTCCAATGAAATAAAGTGGTACAAGAGTCTGTCATATGTTCTTTAATAGTTTTTGTAATTACTTAATGATAATTAATGCATCATTAAAATGTGTGACTGATATCAATTTGAGATAAGTTGTCAGATATTATTAATTAATCTAGTACTCATTATACTTGGCATTAACCATGTTATTGTGGATGTAAAATATTCTTTCAGAGATGGTCATTGGTAAATCTGAATTAATTAAAATGCTTTAACATCTCCATTCTATAAAGGCACATAATTAATAGTTTTTCTTCTCTTGGAATATATGTGCACATCAATGAACGGGCATAAATTTTTTATTGCATTGTATCTCCTTAAGTATTCTTACAGGAGGACTAATGTCATTAGCATTCATTAACTTGCAGTTGACTCTTTATAATGGTCCTGCTGAGAATGAACTTTCCTTCACACATTTTAGATAATTTGTTCTTTTCTCATTGGAAGATGTGACTGCATTCTAAATTTGCTGTAGACATTTCATTCTGTTTGCTAGTAAGCTTGAAGCCATTTTAAAAATGTGTTCTGTATCTCTTAAATATCCTTCTACTTATGTATTTTTGTTTATTACTTATTTACGTATTCTTATGTATTTTTATAGTTCATGATGTTTTTGATAATTATAATTAGAGATGATTTTTTGTTGTCCACAAATCAGGAGGCTAAATCACTACATGATTTCAACTGTAAAGATTTGTAAATTTTTATCTCATGAATAGTTTTACATCAGAAACTCAGCATATTTTTAAAGATTTTATGTATTTATTTGAGATAGAGCAAGAGAGAGAGAGCAAGAGCGGCAGGGGGGAGAGGCAGAGGAAGAGGGAGAAGTTGGCTCCCCGCTGAGCAGGAAGCCCTCTGCAGGACTCAATCCCAGCACCCTGGGATTATGACCTGAGCCCAAAACAGCTGCTTAACCGACTGAGCCACCCAGGCACCTCTCAGCCTATTATTCATAAAGCATAAATAAAAACAACACTATATATTTTATAATAATACATGAATTTACAGAACTATTGGGATTGAGGAATAGGGATTAAAATGGAAAAAAATAAGAAGTCTCTAAAAGATTCAACAGTGATTGTATGCCATGAAATACCTCATAGAAGACACAATCATAATCCCTAGGATTCGTTAATATTTTATATTTACACAACGTCTCCATTTAATAATTTAAACTTTCATATCAGAAGCTAAATGCCTGACTGTTGGGTATGTTAAACTTGGGAAGACACAGACCCATACTGGCTCTAGTGTTGTTAGATCAAGCGTTGTTTGATGATTACAATCTATCTCCATACGCCAGCAAGTGAAGAAACCAGGTAACTCAATTAATTTTATAATATCTTCAAACCAAGAGTCACTAAGGAGCAATTCCCAAATGAAAATTTGAATAGTATTGTACTTTTCGTAGATCTGTATCTAGTGAAGACATTCAAAAAATATATAAATCCACCAAACTAAGGTACCAGTAGTGCTGAGAGCCATGGTAGCATGTTACTGGCCTTCATCTGCGAGTGACATGAGCACCACCTGCTTTGTTCAGATGCCCAAGACTGGATCACTCCCAATTTTCCATAGGCAAGCGATTGAGTCTGTTCAACTGAAGTTTATAGTGCCAGCACTCCTCATAGAGTCCCTCCAATGCTAACTTAATACTGTTTTCTCTTCATCTACTGGATTACCTAGGGATGAATCTACACCTATAGCACCTGCCAGAAGAAGATGCCAGATTTAGATAACAAAAATCTGTTTTCCTGTGGCTTAAGAAAATCCCTTGTATTTGCTTGACACACATAATTTCTAATCAGAGTGACTAACAGAAGGGGCAGGGCTGTTTGTACAAAAGCCTTGGCCTGTTTGGCGAGCCCTTTCCTACTCCAAACTCCACCCAGCAGTGGCAGACTTCCATGCCACCTGGTATCTGGGCTGTAGCAGTATTCATGTGTGCGGAATGTTTTACCCAGAACACAAAGAGGCATTCCAGGCACCATGCTTCCTTTGTTGTTGTTTTTGTTGTGGCAGGGAATACAAGATGGAGCAATTTCTTCTTTTGTCTAGAGGATACCTTAGAATGCTCCTGAACACTGAACCCCTGCAAACTTTACTGAACAGGTAGATCCCTGAATCTTCCTAATATGCATCTCCCATCCTCTGGAACATGAGGTCTCCAGTGTAGGAGCCAAAATCCTCGGGAACATCCATCCGGACGTCTCTATCCCATATTTCTGCATCACAGGTTTTCTCAGCCAGTGTCCTAAACTTAGTGTTACAGCCCCATCTTAGCTGAGCCTTTAAACTTCTCAGGTGCTCTTCAAATTTATACAACTCAGCTGTTTCCACTATATCATTGCAGGAGATATTGGCCTCCTTGCAAGTTACAAAAGAAACTCTTTGGCTCTCACAGTCTTTAGCTGCTTTTTAATGGCTCTCAGTATTTTTTATTCTTAGGCAGGGCAGCAATATAACTAAACAGAAACCAAACACCTCTACGGTTTTCACAGGATTTGTTCCTCCATATCTTTCAATCGTTGCACCTGCAAGGGCATTCTTCTCCACTGTTGACATTTTCTCAGGTTACCTCCAGTGAAATCTTCAGCAATTAGATAACAAAAAGGTGCAGGGGATGTCCTTTGTCCCAAATACCACTCAGGATAGCATGGTTTTTCCTATCGGGCATTGAGTAAGCCAATCCCAGAATCTCATCATACTTTCTGTTTTGGAGAGACTAAACGACCATCAGATCTGTCAAGCGGCAGACCTGTAAAGGAGGGAGGGAAGGAAAAAAGGATAGGCAGGAAGAGGCTTAGACAACAGTGGATTTCTTTAGGAGTTTAGCCTAGGTCAATGGAGAGTCCTTGAGCCAAAGTCACTTGTCAAAGGGTTCTCATGTCTCACAGGAGTAGACCTACCTTAGTCTCTCTGCCATGCTCTTTCAGTGACTCAGAGCAGCTTGTTGTTAGAAGTTAGCTACTTCATAAACTTGGTGATATATTCAGAGCCATCAGTCAATTAAGCCTCCCAAAGTAAGAGATCTGCGGGGCTCATTTTCATGATGACCAAAGCCAGGAACTTAAAAAGAGTGCTTCATGAAAAACATGCACACACAGAATCATTTTGTGTCTCTTTTTTTCTGAACAAAGGGGGATTATGAATATGTAGGTTTTTCTGAGTAATTTTTCTTGCAGACCTCTTAATGTTATATTCTGGTCCTGCAGCTGCACAAACTGCATTCCTCTTGCTTACTATTAAGCAATATTCTCTATGTAAAATGGATGTGTCAGAAGGAATGAAAGCTGTTTCGTCTATTCAAAGTTACATTTCTGAGATTACATATTCAGTGTTATCTTAAGAAACCATTCCTTCTCTTTAAAGTTTTAACTTTTAATTATACAGTTCCAAGGAGAAGTGAAAAGGATTTCCTCACTGAACTACCATTTTCTGCCCACATGTCACCTTTATTTACCCCTCAATTCCCATTAATCTGGTCCAATTCCTTTATGTGTGTGCAGTCATGCATGGCAGTGAAAGGATATGAAAGGATAGAATAATGAAATATGTTGTCATATAGCAGCAATAAATTTTGCCTCCCTCCTCATCATTTTGCCTACTCTTTGCAAAATTGAGCTTAATAGTATTAGAGATCTGGAGTTCTATGCTGTACTAATTTCTATACTAACTTCCTCCAATCTTCTCTATTTTTTCCAAATTTTCTGAGTATCCCTCCTGTCTCATTTTAGCATCATCATTATTAGTGAGATATTAACCAGAACTTTTGTGCCCAATCTTTTAAAATATCCTTTAAAATGTTCATAGAAGAGTTATCATCAGATAAAATTTAGAAGTGGCAACTGATTTTCCTCCTTGAATACTCCTATTAAGTATATACTCATATCCATAACTGGAGATGGTCTTTATTTCATTGTGATATATGAAATCATTTACTTAATCTAATTATAAAACTAGTTAGTATATATAGCTATAATATGAAACATATAAGCAGAATTTGCTTCTTTCTTCATCAACATATAAGCAGAATTTGCTTCTTTCTTCATCAGTATATATAGCTATAATATGAAACATATAAGCAGAATTTGCTTCTTTCTTCATCAATAAATTGAGATTTAAAGTCTAGTGAATATACAAACTGATCATTTGATGTGAAACAAATTTTAATACATCTTTTAATATTCTCTAAAAAACAAAAAGAAGAAAGCAGAAGGTGTAGATAATGGTTTTAGCAAATTCACCATAGTAGAAAATCTAAAGAAAGAAAAATCAGCTTTCCTTGATTCTCCCAGACAGGAAGGAAAAGCAGCAGAAGAATTTCAGTAAAGAATTATTTTCCTGGAGAGTTATGAGTATGTGAAAATTGTAGGGTGAGACTTCAGTTCTCTTACCACCTGACCCTTTCACCATAGCTGCTATTATGTGGTTATGGGACTAAAATCTCCCACACATCTATAGATGAATGGATAAGGAAGATATGAGAGATATAGATAGATATAGACATAGATATAGATATAAATGATATATATACAGATAAAAGAGTATTATGCAGCCATAAAAAAAGGCTGAGATTCTGCCATTTGCAACAACATCAATGGACCTATAGGGTATTTTGCTAAGTGAAGTAAGTCAGACTGAGAAAGATGAATACCATATGATTTCACTCACATGCAGAATCTAAAAAGAAATGAATAAACAAACAAAAAGCAGAATCCAACCTACAAATACAGAGAACAAACTGGGGGGGGGGGCAGAACGATGGGAAAAATGGGTGAAGAAGAGTGGGAGGTACAGGCTTCCAGCTATGGAATGAATAAATTGTGAGAATAAAAGGCCCAGCATAAGGAACATAGTCAATGACATTGTATTAGTATTGTATGGTGACGGTAGCTACACTTGTGGTAAGCACAACATAACATATAAACTTGTCAGATCACTACACTGAACGCCTAAAAATAATGTTACATTATGTATCAACTATACTTAAATAAAAGAATTTTTAAAATAAAGCTCTTATACATTTGGAATATGCCACCACTGACCGTAAAACTTTTCCTATATAGGCTAGGATCTTGGGAAGTTGCTGGAGTAGTAGGACCCTGAGCTAAGGCCACCCCACCTTTACAACTAGATATCATCCACATCCAAGTCAGTAAACTGGAGAGTGATCTGAAGACAGGCTGAAAAAAAAAAAAAAAAAAAAAAAAAAAAAAAAAAAAACCACCACAACTAAATATAGAGAAAAAGCCACATGGAAATGTTAGGAGGGTCGGAAAGGTGGAAGAAGACTGCCCACAGGAGGAAGGGAGCTGCATGCATGGAGAGGGGAGAGAAAAGAGCCCTCACACCAGGGACCTCACACAGGGAAGACTAATCCCCATTATGTTTTTCTAAAAACCAGAGAGGCCAAATTCTCTGTTGGTAAAACCAATGGGACTTGGACCCTGGAGCTTTAGAAGTCAGCTGACTCAGCACTGGGTGAGCCTGGAGGGAGAGTGACAGCTGGGTTGCAGCCCTTAAAGACACAGCAGACTGCACTGATAGGCAACATAAAAACAGCAGTTTAACACAATGTTGGAGGCAAACAGGAGACAGTTCTGTTCATACTGATTTCAAAGCCTATTGGGGGACTTCTACAAAAAAAGAGGGCATTGGCATTTTCCTTCCCTGCTTCCCAGACTAAATACAGAACCAACTGCAGGAGGCAGGATTTCACAGACACTTCCAGCCTCATGCCAGGCCTCAGGGGAAATTTTATTAAAGCTGTGCCTGTACCCCACCCAGTTACTGGGTGCGCTGGAACAGAATAGAAAGCCCAGACATGGACCCACAACTGTATGGTCAATTAATCTTCGACAAAGCAGGAAAGAATATCCAGTGGGAAAAAAAACAGTCTTCAATAAATGATGTTGGGAAAACTGGATAGCATCATGCAAAAGAAAGAAACTGCACCACTTTCTTACACCATATACAAAAATAAATTCAAAATGGATTAAAGACCTGAATCCATAAAAATCCTGGAAGAGAGCACAGGCAGTAACCTCTTTGACACTGGCCATAACAACTTCTTTCTAGGTATGTTTCCTGAGGCAGGGGAAACAAGAGCAAAAGTAAACTACTGGAACTACATCAAAATTAAAAGCTTCTACACAGTGAAGGAAACAGTCAACAAAACTAAAAGGCAACCTACAGAATGGGAGAAGATATTTAGAAATGACATATCTGCTAAAGGGTTAATATCCAGAATATATAAAGAACTTATAAAGCTCAATACCCCCAAAACAAATGATCCAGTGAAAAAGTGGACAGAAGATATGAACAGACATTTTTCCAAAGAATATATCCAGATGGGCAACAGACACATGAAAAGATGTTCATCATCACTTACCATCAGGGAAATGCAAATCAAAACTACAATGAGATATCACTTCACACCTGTCTGAATGGCTACAATCAACAACACAAGAGAAAACAGGTGTTGGGCAGGATGTGGACAAAACGGAACACTCATGCAATGTTGTAGGAATGCAAACTAGTGTAGCCACTGTGGACAACAGTATGGAAGTTACTCAGTAATTTAATAGAATTACCCTATACGATGCATCAATTGCACTACTAGGTATTTACTCAAGGAATGCAAAAATACTAATTCAAAGGGATACATGCACCCCGCTGTTTATAGCAGCATTTTCTACAATAACCAAGATATGGAAGCAGCCCCCATCGATTGATGGTTGGATATCCAAAGAAGTGGTAAACACTTAAAATGGAATATTATTCAGCCATACAATGGAATGAAATCTTGCCATTTGCAACTACATGGATGGGCCTAAAGAGTATAATCCTAGACAAAATAAATCAATCAGAGAAAGACAAATATTATATGATTTCACTCACATGTGGAATTTAAGAAACAAAACAAATGAGCAAAGGGAAAAAAGGAAAGAGATAAACCAAGAAACAGACTCTTAACTATAGAGAACAAATTGATGGTTACCAGAGGGGAGAGGGTGGGTATTGGGTTAAATAGATGATTGGGGATTAAGGAGTTTACTTGTCGTGATGAGCAAGGGTGATGTATGGAATTATTAAATCATTATATTGTACACCTGAAACTAATATAACACTGTATCTTAACTAATGGGAATTAAAATTAAAAATTTAAAAAAAAAACTGTTGCTATAAGTAACTCCTTCCCTCAAAACTTCTAGAAACTCCATTTAAAAAGTGGAGGAAATTCAATTTATATTTAAGATTTCATATTTTTACTGAGCACAAAGTGAAATTCAGTTTAACATATAGTAACTACTACCAGCTGAAAAATACTCTGTGTGGTCTGTGAAAAACAAGCTTCTTAATTTTCGCAAAGTATTCGGGGTCATGTAAACAGGTCTAACCACATTCTCTAATTTGTCTGGAGTCCATCATAACCATTGGGGAAAAATTTTAAATATGTCCCCAACAGAGGTTAGAAAATCCATAAGCATTTCTGTTGGGCGATGCAATGGAATTGTCTTAGAGAAGCCATGAGGCAAGTCTCTGACAAAAGCAGCATAAATAAGGCAGGTGTGGGAGGACCAAACTCAGCGGGGCATTATGAGTTAATATAAGACTTTGTGAGACTGTACTTGAGCACTAGAAACCCAGTGCTTCCCTAGCCCCACATACCATCACCACCACCACCATTGTTGCCATTTGTTCCTGAGAATGTTTTGGTATGAACAAACTACAACAGAAATAAAAGAAATGCTTGTCTGTAGGTCCAATTCAGAGATAAATGAGAAGGTAATTTTCTCTGACCAAGAGGCAGATTCTGAAGATATGGTAGCCAATAGTGAGGATTGATAGAAGAGATAGGAATCCAATGAGAAAATCCTTGGGAAAGCAGGTCCAGATGGTCCATAACTGAAGGCTGCAACCCACAGATCAGGTGCTCAGTAAAAAAGGATAAATGTGTCCAATTGTCATGCTATCCCCAAGACCAACTAATTCACCACTTGCCAAGTATTAAGAGTTGCTCAAAGTGACTAATTACTTAGTTCTAATCAGTGAATTAGAACTAAATCATTTTTTCAAATATATTTTATAAAATGTCAACACTTCTGAAATTAAGATCTGGTTTGCTTTTTTTTTTTTTTTAGCTTCTATTTTATGACAATTTGACTTTGAGGATAATACTGGAAATTAAGGTTTGTCCTATTTGTTTCTTCTCTTGCTTCTGCTGAAAAACTTTAAAATCCATTTGTATTTCTATTATCAAGAGGACAGGCTCTAAAAATAAACTTGTTGAGTTTAAAACCTTATTTTCTTTACTTGTTCATTGTTTTACCTTAGACAAGTTGTATGGTATTTCTCAGACTGAACTGCCTCATCTGTAAAATCAGAACACTTCTGTTTACCAGAGCTTCTGAGAAGACAAAATGAATTAAAACAACTAAAGCCCTTAGAACATTACCTGAACCCAAATAAGTATTCAATAAATATTGGATATCACTCTTATCATTAGGTTTTTTTAAGGACATCTGATATTTTGACTTTTGTCCCGAAGATGGAAGGAACAACTTTCTGCAAACTGTGTCTCAGGAAGCAGAAGAGAGATAATTGAAGAAAAACCACCTGAGGCAAGACACTTTTAAGTCACTTTTCTAGTTACAATTTACATAAAATAAAATTCACTCATTTGTAAATCAGCCATTTGATAAGTTCTAACAGATATCAAAATGTATAACCACAAGCAAGATCAAGATAAAGAACAATGTCATCATGCCAGAAAGTTCCCTAAAGTCCCTCAACAATCATCCCCACCCACTCAGAGCCCCAGGCATCACAGATGCGCCTTCTTTCACTCCAGATTACTTATGCCTTTTCTAGAATCTCATTAAAATGGAATCATACATTATTTATTTTTTTTGCTCAGACCTTTTTTCTCAGAATAATCTTCATATTAATTCACGTTGTTTCTTTTACCAGTAACTTATTTCTTTTAAATGCTAAGTAGTACTCTATTGTGTGAATATACTATAGTTTATTCATTCACTTGTTGAGAGATATTTCGTTCTTTCCAGTTTAGGACTATTAGTAACAAAGATGCTATGAATATTTGTGTACATGTCTGCGTGGATACATGCTTTCATAGCTCCAGGAACATGGAACTGCTGTCATAAGGTAAGTGCTACATTTAACTTTGTCAGAAGTTAAAAATTTAGAAAATTGTTGTTTAAGATAGTTTTACACTTCACCCAGCAGTGTATGACAATTCCAATACTCTATATTCTCACCTGCACCTGCTATTTCCAGGTATTTTTTTTTTTTAAAGATTTTATTTATTTATTCGACAGAGATAGAGACAGCCAGCGAGAGAGGGAACACAAGCAGGGGGAGTGGAAGAGGAAGAAGCAGGCTCATAGCAGAAGAGCCTGATGTGGGGCTCGATCCCGGATCGCCAGGATCACGCCCTGAGCCGAAGCAGACGCTTAACCGCTGTGCCACCCAGGCGCCCCCTATTTCCAGGTATTTTTAATTTTAATTCTGTCTTATGGTGTGCAAAATGTCTCATTAGTTTTATTTTATATTTCCCTGATGAATAAAGTTGTTCAACATCTTTGGACATGCATATGAGCCTTTTGCGTATCTTCAGATATAAAATGTTGGTACAAATATTTTGCCTATTTGTAATGGGGTTGTTTGTATTATTATATAATATTGAGCAATTTTTATTTGTTCAATATGCAATTTTTTTCCTACTATATGTGTGGCAAATATTTCCTGCCCCTATATGGATTTTCTTTTCAAGAATTTTTTTTAAGAATAAGAAAGTTTTCATTTTGATAAACAAAACTCTGTGTGTATATATGTATATGTATATGTATACAACTTGTGTATACACATACCATGCACACACACACACACACACACACACACAGATGTCCACATATATAGAAGTTTTGTGATTTATATATTTTACGTCTTATCTAAGAAATCTGTGCCCAACTCAAAACCACAAAGATATTCTTGTGTTTTCTCAGTGGAAGTGTTATCATTTTAGTTTTCACATTTAGTTTTCTGATCTATTTCAAGTTATTTTTCTATGTGTGTGCATAGTGTGAGGAAACGGTTGAGAGTTTTTGTTTTTGTTTTAATGGATGAAGTAGTTGAGGGTTTTTTTTCTTAATGTTGTTTTAATGGATATCAGTTTTTCCAGCATCATTTTTGAAATTGAAAAACCATCCTTTCTGCATTAAGTTACCAGGATGCCTTTGTTGAAAAGCAATTAACCATACTTATGTGTCCATTTCTGTACTATATTCTGTATTATTCCCCTGTAGGTCCATCCTTATGCCAATGCCACACTGCCTTGATTACGTTTATAATATGATTTGATGTCAAAGAAAATAAATATTTCCAGTTTGTTCTTTTTTTCCCAAATTGTATATTTTTTCCTTTAACATTTTCTTTTAAATATTAGAATAAACTTGTTAATTTCCACTCCCTCCCAAAAACAAAGCCTGCTGAGAGTTTGAAAATAATTGCATTAACTCTCTAGATCAGTTTGGGAAGAGCTGACATCTACAAATGATTGAGTCTTCCCAAGTATATAGCTTGTTTTTAAATTTACTTGAGGGGTGCCTGGGTGGCTCACTTGGTTAAACATTTGCCTTGGGCTCAGGTCATGATCCTAGGGTCCTGGGATTGGATCAAGCCCCACAGCATGCTCCCTGCTTAGTGGGTAGCCTGCTTCTCTCTCTCCCTCTGCCTGCTGCTCCCCCTGCTTGTGCTCTCTCTGTCAAATAAATAAATAAAATCTTGAAAAACAATAAGAAAATTAAATTAAAAAATAAAAATAAAAATATTCTAACTGCCCAGTTATATTTTTAAATATTAAGCATTATTTTATTGCCTCAAAAATTTACTTATAAGTTCTTTTAGCTTTAGTGTAGATTCCTTAGTATATTCAACATTCTCAATAATAACATGAGAATAGAGACTACTTTACTATTTCATTTCAATCTTTAGGTTTTTATTTCATTTCCTTTACTTGCTATAATGTACTGGTAGACCCTCCATTATAAAAGTGTATAGAAGTGACAACACACATTGCTCTTGTTCCTGATAAGAGCAAGACATTCAGTTTTTCCCCTTTTAATATGAAATCACCTCATATTCATTTGTCCCTTATTAGATTGAAGAAGTTCCCTTTATATTAGGTTAAGAGTTTTGATCATAAGTTGATGTTGAATTATAGCAAAGATTTTTTTCTGCATATATTGAGATAATCAAATGTTTCTGCTCCTGAGTTTTTAAAATTTACATCGAGCGAATTACATTCAGTGATTTTTAAATGCTAAACCAGTCATCCATTTTTGAGATAAACTCCACATGGTTAAGGTATATTATACTTTATCTATACTGCTATATTGGATTTCCTACTATTTTTAAAGGAATTTTTGCATCAGCGATTATCAGGAATATTGTTCTAAAGTTGTTGCTTTTGTTTTGTTTTTTTAAGCCTTTTTGGTTTTACCTTCAAGAAAATGCTAACTTGATAAAAGCAGTTGGGAATTTTTCCCTCTGTCTTGATTTTCTGAAAAAGAAAATTTATAGTGTTAATGTATTTTCTTTCTTATATTTTGGATATATTTCATTGAAGCCATCTGGTCCTAAAATTTTCCTTATGAGAATGTTTTCAACAGCATATTCAATTTCCTTAGTCTATATAGGACTGTTTTCCGTTTTTATTTCTTCCTGCTTCAGTTTTGGTTAAGTTGTGATTTTCAAGGATTTCACAATATTTCAAATTGATGAATTTATTAAATATATATATATTTTTTTCATTGTATGTTCTTAAAAACATTTTGTGACTTGGATCTGTACTGACTCAATACTTTCATTTCTGATAATGGATAGTTTTATTTTTTAATTTATTTTTGCATTGTTTAATCTAGAAATTTACTTATACTGACTTTGTCAAAGAACCATATTTAAGTTTTAATTATTTTTTTGTGTGATTTATTTTTTCAATTTCACTAACATCCTCTTTTATCCTAATTATTTGTCCTCTACTTACTCTGGTTTTAATTTTTTCTTCTTCTATTTTCTTAAGCTTAAAGCTTAGGTATTTAATTTCAGAAATTTCCAATTTTCTAAACTAAGCATTTAAAACCATCAACTTCTTTCTAAATATTGTGCTAGAGTATCCCAGGAATTATATGTTCTGTTTCTCTTTGTCCAGTTTGAAATATTTATTCAAATTTTCTTTGTAATGTTTTCTTAATTTGGTTGTCACTTAAAATCATGTTACTTAGTTTCCATATCACCATGATTTTTCCAAATAACTCCTCTCATTTACTTAAATCCATTATGGTTACAAAATATATTCTGTATGAACTGAGTCATTTGAAATTTGTTGAGACTTCTATGTGGCCCAGTATTATCTTGGTGAACATTTCACGTACACTTATAAAAACACAGTTGTTCTGTAGTTGCTCAGTCTAGTGTTCAACTTATGAGTTTTCATATTTTCTTTATTCTACAGGATTTTAGACTACTTTACTAGACAGAATATTGAAATAATGTGGAAATCTTTAACCGTAATTGTGGATGTGTCTATGTATTTCCTTTTAATTCTATTAGATTTACTTCATGTATTACTTTTTAATTAGGCACATTCATGTATAGGATTATTATGTTTTCTCAATGACTTGCTATTTCATTATTATAAAATGTCTTTATTTTAGATGAAATTCCTTGACCTAAAGTTCACTTTAACTGATATGTATATAGTTATTCTAGCTCTCTCTATTTGGTAGTCTTGCAGAGTATACTTTGCAGTTTTTCGCTTTTAGCTTATGGCAATTATCTCAGTTTTTATTTGTCTTAATGTATTTATTTCACATTCTCTCTCTCTTATTTTGCTTTTATTTTAGTTTAGTTTAGTTTTAGTTTTTATTTAAATTCCAATTAATTAACATACAGTGTAATATTAGTGTATAATATAATGATTCAACACTGCCATACAACATCCCATGCTCATCACAACAACTGCACTCCTCAATTCCAATCAACTATTTAACCCATTCCCCCACCCACCTCCCCTCTGGTAATCATCAGTTTGTTCTCTATAGTTAAGAGTCTGTTTCATAGTTTCACTCTCTTTTTTTCTCTTTGCTCATTTATTTTGTTTCCTAAATTCCACAAGTGAGTGAAATCATATGGTATTTCTCTTCTTTGATTTATTTTGTTTGGCATAATACTTTCTAGCTACATTGCAAATGACAAGATTTCATTCTTTTTTATGGCTGAATAATATTCCATTATGTATATATACCACCTCTTCATTATCCATTCATTAGTCAATGGACACTTGGGCTGCTTCCATAATTAAGCTATTGTAGAAAATGCTGCTATAAACATAGAAGTGCATGTATCCCCTTGAATTAGTGTTTTTGCATTCTTTGGGTACATAAGTAGTATAATTGCTGCATTGTACTGTAGCTCTATTTTAACTTTTTGAGAAACCTCCATACTGTTTTCCACAGTGACTACACTAGTTTGCATTCCTACCAACATTGCATGAGTGTTCCGTTTTGTCCACATCCTGCCCAACACCTGTTTTCTCTTGTGTTGTTGATTGTAGCCATTCAGACAGGTGTGAAGTGATATCTCATTGTAGTTTTGATTTGCATTTCCCTGATGGTAAGTGATGATGAACATCTTTTCATGTGTCTGTTGCCCATCTGGATATCTTCTTTGGAAAAATGTCTGTTCATATCTTCTGTCCACTTTTTCATTGGATTATTTGTTTTGGGGGTATTGAGCTTTATAAGTTCTTTATATATTCTGGATATTAACCCTTTAGCAGATATGTCATTTCTAAATATCTTCTCCCATTCTGTAGGTTGCCTTTTAGTTTTGTTGACTGTTTCCTTCACTGTGTAGAAGCTTTTAATTTTGATGTAGTTCCAGTAGTTTACTTTTGCTCTTGTTTCCCCTGCCTCAGGAAACATACCTAGAAAGAAGTTGTTATGGCCAGTGTCAAAGAGGTTACTGCCTGTGCTCTCTTCCAGGATTTTTATGGATTCAGGTCTCACATTCAGGTCTTTAATCCATTTTGAATTTATTTTTGTATATGGTGTAAGAAAATGGTGCAGTTTCTTTCTTTTGCATGATGCTATCCAGTTTTCCCAACATCATTTGTTAAAGACTGTTTTTTTCCCACTGGATATTCTTTCCTGCTTTGTCGAAGATTAATTGACCAATACAGTTGTGGGTTCATGCCTGGGTTTTTTATTCTATTCCATTGACCTATGTGTGTATTTTTGTGCCAGTACCATACAGTTTTGATTACTACAGCCTTGTAAAACTCCGGAAGTCTGGAATTGTGATGCCTCCAGCTTTGCTTTTCTTTTAAAAACTATCTGGCTATTCAGGGTCTTTTGTGGTTCCATACAGATTTTAGAATTGTTCGTTTTAGTTCTGTGAAAGATGCTGTTGGTATTTTGATAGGGATTTCATTAAATGTATAGATTGTTTTCCAGTAGTACAGATGTTTTAACAATATTTTTCTTCCAGTCCATGAGCATGGAATGTCTTTCCATTTCTTTGTGTTGTCTTCAATTTCTTTCATCATCATTTATAGTTTTCAGAGTATTGGTCTTTCACCTTATTGGTTAGTTTTATTCCTAGGTATCTTATTGTTTTTGGTGTAATTATAAATGGGATTGATTCCTTAATTTCTCTCTCTGCTGCTTCATTATTGGTATATAAAAATGCAACAGATTTCTGTACATTGATTTTTTATCCTGCAACTCTGCTAAATTTGTTTATCAGTTCTAGCAGTTTTTTAGTAATCTTTCAGATTTTCTATATACGGTATCATGTGATCTGCAAATAATGAAAAGTTTACTTCTTTGCTATCTAGATGCCTTTTATTTCTTTTTGTTGTCCGATACTGTGGCTAGGACTTCCAGTACTATGTTGAATAAAAGTGGTGACAGTGGACATCCTTGTCTTATTCCTGACCTTAGGGGAAAAGCTCACAGTTTTTCTCCATTGAGGATGATGTTAGCTGTGGGTTTTTCACATATGGCCTTTACTATGTTGAGGTACGTTCCCTCTAAACCTACTTGATTGAGAGTTTTCATCATAAATGATGTTGTACTTTGTCAGATGTTTTTTTTTTTTTTGCATCTATTGAAATGATCATATGGTTGTTATCATTTATTTCATTGATGTGACGTATCATATTGGTTGATTCGTGAATATTTAATGACCCCAGTAACCCAGGAATAAATCCCACTTGATCATGGTAAATGATTTTTTAATTTATTTTTGGATTCAGTTTGCTAGTAAAATATTGAGAATTTTTGCATCTGTGTTCATCAGGGATATTGGCCCATAGTTCTTTTTTTTAGTGGAGTCTTTATCTTGCTTTGGTTTCAGGATAATGCTGGCCTCATAGAATGAATTTGGAAGTTTTCCTTTCTTTTCTGTTTTCTAAAACAGTTTGAGAAGAATAGGTTTAACTGTCTGGTCCTGGACTTTTGTTTGTTGGGAGTTTTTTGATTACTGATTCAATTTCTTTGCTGGTTATTGCTCTATCCAAGTTTTCCATTTCTTCCTGTTTCAGTTTTGATGCTAGTTATTGAGTTATATGTTTCTAGGAATTTGTCCATTTCTTCCAGGTTGTCCAATTTGTTGGCATATAGTTTTTCATAATATTATCTTATATTCATTTCTATTTCTATGATGTTGGTGGTTATTTCTCCTCTCTTGTTTGCGATTTTATTTATTTAGGTCCTTTTTCTTTTCTTTTTGATAAGTCTGGCTAGAGGTTTATCAATTTTAATATGTTTTAAAGAAACAGCACCTGTTTCATTGATCTGTTCTATTGTTTTTTAGGTTGTATATCAGTTATTTCTGTTCTGATCTTTATGATTTCCTTCTGCTGGTTTTAGGCTTCATCTGTGGTTTTTTCAAGCTCTTCTAGGTATAAGGTTAAGACGTTTATTTGAGATTTTTCTTGCTTCTTGAGGTAGGCTTGTATTGCTATATACTTCCTTCTTAGGACTGCTTTTGCTTCAGCCCAAAGGTTTTGGACCATTGTGTTTTCATTTTCATTTGTTTCCATGTATTTTTTTTCCAAATTTCTTCTTTGATTTCCTGATTGACCCATTCATTGTTTAATAACATGTTATTTAACCTCTATGTATTTGTGGTCTTTCCAGATTTTTTATTGGGATTCACTTCTAGTTTCATAGTGTTGTGGTCAGAAAAGTGCATGGTATGATTTCAATCTTTTTGTATTTCTTGAGGCCTGTTTTGTGACCTAATATGTGATCTATTCTGGGGAATGTCCCATGTGTATTTGAAAAGAATGTGTATTCTGCTGTTTTAGGATGGAATGTTCTGAATATATCTGTTAGGTCCATCTGGTCCAGTGTGTCATTCAAAGCTATTTTTTCCTTGTTGATTTTCTGTTCAGCTGATCTGTCCATTGATGTGAGTGAGGCATTAAAATTCCATAATATTATTGTATCAGTGTCAATAGTTCCTTTCTATTTGTTATTCCTTTATATATTTGGGTGCTCCTATTTTGCGTGCATAAATATTTAGAATTGTTATAACCTCTTGTACAACTGTCCACTTGATTATGATACAGTGCCCTTTTTTGTCTCTGGTTACAGTCTTTGCTTTAAAGTCTACTTTATCCCATATAAATATTGCTACTCTGACTTTCTTCTGACATCTATTTGCATGATAAATGTTTCTCCATCCCCTCACTTTCAATCTGCAGGTGACCTTAGGTCTGAAATCAATCTCTTGTAGGCAGCATACACTTGGGTCTTGTTTTTTTCATCCATTCTGTCACCCTTTGTCTTTTGATTAAAGCATTTTGTCCATTTACATTCAAAGTCATTATTGATAGATATGTATTTATTGCCATTTTATTACTTGTTTTGTGGTTGTTTCTGAAGATTTCCTCTTATCCATTCTTGTCTTTCTCACTTTTGGTCTTTCCTTTCCACTCGAAGAGTCACTGATATTTCTCGTAGGGCTGGTATAGTGGTCAATAACTCCTTTAATTTTTGTTTTTCTGGGATACTCTGTATATCTCCATTTAGTCTGAATAATAGTCTTGCTGGATTGAGTATTCTTGGCTACAGATTCTTCCTATTCACCACTTTAAATATATTTTGACACTCTCTTCTGACTTGCCACATTTCTGTTGAAAAATCTCCAGCTAGCCTTATAGGTTTTCCCTTGTAAGTTAAGGACTTCTTTTTTCTTGCTGCCTTTAAGACTTTTCCTTTATCACTTCATTTTGCAAATTTAATTGCAATATGTCTTATATGGGTCTGCTTTTGTTGATTTGATGGGAGTTCTCTGTGCCTCCTGGATCTGGATATCTGTTTCCTTCCCCAGATTAGAAAATTTTTCAGCTATTATTTCTTCAAATAATTTTTTTGCCCCCTTTTCTTTCTGTTCTTTTTGGACTCCTGTAATATGAATGTTACCACATTTGATGGAGTCACTGAGTTCCCTAAGTCTATTTTTGTGTTGCATAATTCTTCCTTCTCTTTGTTGTTCAGTTCATTATTTTCCCATTATTTTGTCTTCTATGTCAATAATTTGTTTAGTTTTAAAATCATAACACTAACTCATCAATTCAGCAATACTTAGAGGGAATAAGGAAAATATGGAAACCACAGAACTGCAGTGAGAGCACAAATCTGTGCTAGCATATTTCAAGCAGATGGGGATGAAGAGGTATGCTCCTGGACTATAGAAAGAATGGTCTGGTAGTTAAGATAAAACACAAGCCAATTTATTAGATTTGTCCACAGTCAGCAATGGTGATCTTTCTGGTCTTGCCATTCCTGGAAAGGTGCTCCATGGCTTCCACAATATTCATGCCCTCTTTCCCCTTGCCAAAGACCACATGCTTCCCATCCAACCGCTCAGTCTTGGCAATGCAGATGAAAAAGTGGGAACCCTCTGTGTTGGGTTCAGCTTTTGCCATGAACAAGATGCCAGGACCTGTATGCTTCAGGATGAAATTCTCATCATCAAATTTCTCCCCACAGATGGACTTGTTGCTAGTGCCATCATGACATGTGAAGTCATCACCCTTGCACTTAAATCTCAAAATAATCCTGTGAAATCAGGAAACTTTATAGTCAAATCCTTCCTTCCCAGTGCCCAGAGCAGGAAACCTTTCTGATATTTTTGGAAATTTGTCTGCAAACAGCTCAAAGGAGATGCAGTCCAAGGGCTCTCCATCCAAGGCTATGTCAAAGAACACAGTTGGGTTGACCATAACTGGGCACCATGGTGGCTCTGAAGGAGCAGCCAATAACAATTCCACTATTATTTGAGTCACATTATTTTTGATGAGATAGCTGTGTATATTAACCTTGTTTTCCTATGTATATTGTGTTTCTTTTCTCTCTGGCTGTTTTTATAATAAAATTTAAATTTCATTATTCCTGTATTTCAGAAAATTTATTTAAATGTTTCTTGCTATGGTTGTATCTGTGATTAGTCTACATTAGATTCACTGAGCTTTTCTTTTCTTTTTTTTTTTTTATTTGTGGACTCATGGCATCTATCAGATTTGGAAACATTATTCCTTGAAATCGTTTTCTGCCCCTCTCTCCTCTTTTTCTAGAACTGCAATTGCACATATGCTAGACTATATGATAAAGCTTCACAAGTAACTGATACTGCTCATTTTCTTTCAGTCTTTTTTTTTAATCTCATATTTTGGCCTAAATAGTCCTTTAAGTTCTCCCTGCTTCCATTTTTTCCTCCAATATTTTATATTATTTTATGCTCACCCAGTGAATTTTGCATCTCAACTTTATAGTTTTCATTTGGAAAAATTCTTTTTGTTCTTTTCTATGAATGCCTTTTCTCTTTTATCCTCTACATCCTAGAGCATATTTTTTCTACTTACAAAAATATTTTAAAGTCTTGTCTTCAAATCCCATGATCTCTATTATTTCTAGGCCTTTCTCTGTTAACTGACTTTATTCCTTGATTGTGGGTCACATTTAAAATTCTCCCTATGTCTAGTAATTTTGTATTGGATGCTTGACTTTGCATCCTTAATTCAGAATCCTACTTGGCTGAAAGAAATGCAAATAATTCCCAGCTCTGTGTGAGCACTGGGAATTATTCAATTTATAGTTCCCTGAGAGTTGTCTTGATTGGATTCCTAAAGTCACGCCTTGTGTAGGTATAATTCAGTAAATATCCAAAGACTCAATAGGATTCTTCCGCTGATTTCTTGAGCTCTTTTTACTTTATAGTTACGCCACCATATTATTCTGTCCTGCAAATCTCAGGTGCCTCAGACTCTAACTCCTGTCTTTGTCTCCCAATCTTGAAGAATTGCCCAGTTCTGCTTGTATTCTCCCTTCTTGTACTTTGGTCTAAAAAGCACATCCAGTTAAGAAGCCCACTGAAATTTTAGTTCTCATCTCATTTATACCTTCTCTCAAGGTTTGCAGTCAGTGTTTCCTGTTGTGCCAATGACTTGACATAGATCTTTCATATATTTTATCTAGCTTTTTTAACAGACAGTAAGATTTGCACCAGAAATTTTCATAGACAGAAACAGAAGTTAAACATGGCATGGTATTTTAATTACAAATTTTATCTGTCCACCACTCCTAACTATCAAATAAAAGTAGTTACTCATATATTAACTGCCCCTTCCCATCTGATGCTGTGAAGTAACATTCTAATAACAACAGATAGTTGTGTTTGTAGCAACAGACATACACATATAATCTCTGATTTCCAAACTTCCTAATTCTGGTATGTCAGTATCTCACAGATTATTCTTGTTACTTCAATCATGTCCTTCCTGATTCAAACCCAACTGACAGTTAAAGTTCATTACTGAATCCACAATCATGCAAATTTTGTTCCTAAGGTGTTTTGTTTTGGTTTTTTCAAATAGGCATAATTCCCCCAATCTCATACATTTATGAAAAAGCCCTAAAATATGCCAAATTCAAACATGCTTTTAGGTCCAATATAAGGAATCACTAGGAACAACAATGGCAGTGAGAAAGACAGTAGGCTGGGATCTTTAAAAAATAGGCTGGGATCTTTAAAAAAGATTGGTTCTTACATCATAGGAAGTAATAAATTCCCTTAAATAATCATATAATAAATCATTCAGGTCCCCGCTATTGCCACAAAACATCTTAACACCAAAGAGAAATAGCAAATAATATACCACAGAGATCTGAAAATGCATTCAAACATTTCAACAATGATTTTCATATGAATTTATGGGAGCCACAAAGATACTAAAATGCTCTTTATTAAAGAAAAATTAGAGTCATGGTAATTACTAAAGGGTATCCTTGAAAGGAAAATCTTCATATTGGGTATTACTATACCAATAAGATGCAGTGAAGACGATTCTAATTTTGCCACTAACAGCTTTTATTTGTCTTGGGGAAAAAAACTAAAATGAAGTTTTAATGTTCAAGCAAATCTGTGGCAAACAGAAGGACTGCAGAATACCTCATAAGGAATATTTTTCCAATGTTGACAACATAGGTAACTTTTCATGCATTTTTTATTTTTAAAAAAGATTCTTAGAGTATGGACACTATCGTGTTTTTCTTTAGCTGAGTATGTATTCTAAAAATGAGAGGGAGTTGAAGCTATTCACATTTTAAAGGCCATCTTCATTAGCAAACATTTATGACAAATGTAGAAATATTTTGTCTTCACTTGTACATATCTCCATAAGGATTCACAATCTGGCAATAGTTTCATTAAACATCTAAGATTACTTTGTCAGTTTGCATTTAAAAGCAAAAACTTATTTTAAAAAAATAACAGCTAAAACATGAGCTCAAGCACATAATCTCTGCTAACGTTAAGAAACTCAAATATGAGTTATTGCATTCAAAGTGCAGAAAGAGAGAAAGAAAAAGTCAATATCAAAAAATAATAATTTTCTAGCACAAACATTTTTGAGTACATCCTATCTCCAGATTAGTAATGGAGCACTTACAGTAGGCAACGTTGGGGAAGTAGTTAGCTTTGAGTGAATTAAAATCCTGAGTCATAAAAATAAGCTTTCTAATATTAAGAAAAACAACTGAGTGTATTAATGTGCAAGCTATCTTTAAACTTGAAGTTGATTAACTTTAGTCAATTTAAAAAATAAATGACTGAATTCAATTTAAAGTTGACTTTAATTTAAATAATTCGACTTTAATTTAAATAATTCGAATTCAATATTGCTAGTCTGTTAGTGATTTGGCTTTCAAGTAGGAAATGATAAAAAAAAAATAATGTGTGTCATGCTGGTGCATGAACAATAATCCAGAGAGATAGGCTTAAGCAAAGGCAAAGATTGGTAGAGGGTAACCACCACCTGTAGTTCAGAGTATTTCACTTTGCAGAGTCAAAGAAGAGTAGTAAAGAGAAAATAAACTACTCCTTAATTCTAGTTTTGACAGCATTGGAGGAATAATTTCACAAACTCTTGCAAGTCATAAATTTATAGTTTTCTTACTACAAAACAAGAAGTGTTAATCTAATCTAATTTTTAGGATCCTTTCTAACTCTAAAAATTCCATTACAGTTTAAAATGAAGGAAAAATGGGCAGAATCAATGGAAAGTTCAACAGTTTGTCCTAAACAGAAATAAAAATAATTTCAAATTTTCTTTCAGTACAAAATTTAAAATTTTGTCCAATTACATCAAATATTATATATACTTGTACAAAGTGTTATATTTGTTATTGCTTTGTTTCAAGTAAATTTCAGGTGCTAGGGGTAGCACTCAAAATGATAGTTGAGATCATAAATAATATATAACCCTAACATTCCCTTTCATCTATGTTACTAACTAACCCATGTTTATTACCATATGAAATTATTTTTCTGCTCTACCTTTCTAATTAAAATTTTAAAATTATGGCAAAGATATTTTATTTTCTACATTATTCAGAGAATTAAAAATAACAATAATATATGGTCACAAATTCACCTTATCCAGAGCAAATATCGATAAATCTAGAAGAAAATTAAAAGTTCCTTTACCCTTGAGGATACTCTAAACAAAAAGTGAAGTTGAATATATAAACCACTATAACCTTTAATCAGTTTGAATGAGCCTCACTAAATTCTGTAGCTGAAAAAGTTATAAAGAAGCATTTTTAAAAAATATTAAACATTTTTGTAGTAGTCCCATTTGTTCCTTATTGAAGCACTTCCAACATCAAGGAACTTATTTCTTTATAATAAAATATTATCAATGTTGAGTTCAACACCCAAAGAACAAATAATCCAATGAAGAAATGAACAGAACACATGAACAGACACTTCTCCAAATAAGACATGCAAATGGCCAACAGACACATGGAAAAGTACTTAACATCACTCGGCATCAGGGAAGTACAAAACAAAACCACAGTGAGCTACTACCTCACACCAGTCAGAATGGCTAGAATTAACAAGTCAGGAAACAATAGATGTTGGTGAGGATGTTGACCTACACTGTTGGTGAGAATACAAACTGGTGCAGCCACTCTGCACGGTATGGAGGTTCCTTAAAAAGTTGAAAATAGAGCTACCCTATGACCCAGCAATTATGCTACTGGGTATTTACCCCAAAGATACAAAAGGGCACCTGTGATCCGAAAGGGCACCTGCATCCCAATGTTTACAGCAGCAATGTCCACAATAGCCAAACTATGGACAGAGCCCAGATGTCCATCAACAGATGAATGGATAAAGAAGATGTGGTGAATATATACAATGCAATATTACTCAGTCATCAAAAAATGAAACCTTGCCATTTGCAATGACATGGTTTGAACTAGAGGGTGTTATGCTAAGCAAAATAAGTCAGAGTAAGACAATATAATATGATCTCACTGATATGTGGAATTTAAGAAACAAGGCAGAGGATCATAGGGGAAGGGAGGAAAAAATGAAAGAAGACAAAACCAGAGGGAGAAAAACCATAAGAGACTCTTAATCATAGGAAACAAACTGAGGGTTGCGGGAGGGGAGAGGGGTGGAAAGATGGGGTAATTGAGTGATCACACTGGGGAGGCACTTGATGCAATGAGCACTGGGTGTTATATGCAACTGATGAATCACTGAACTCTACCCCTGAAACTAATAATACATTATATGTTAATTAAAATAATAATAATATCACGGAAAAATACACATTTCCCTCAGGGTACCATGTTTGTGTCACCCTGTAGGTATTTTCATAATTATTTAATTCTGAGTATTTCTAAAATTTCCATTATGATTTCTTCTTTGATTCATGAAGAATTTAGAAAATATGCTTTTTAACTTCCAAATGTGTATGTGAATATGTGTCTATGTTTTTATTGAGATTTGTATTATTAATTTTTAACTTAATTCCATTTGTGGCCAGAGAATTTAATTTATATGATACTATTTCTTTGAAATTTTTGAAATGCTTGATTCATGGCCTTACGCATGGATGATTTTTATAAATGTTACATATGTGCTTGAAAAGAGTGTATGTTCTCTAACTGTTGAATGCAGAGTGGAGATCATTATGTTTTTGCCTAAAATAAATATTATCAGTTCAACAGTTAGAAATGGATTCCTACCTCCTTGTTACCTATCTTATGCTGGCTCAACTCAGAACAATTATGTCCTTTCCTTCAACTAGCCAAATCTACGAGATCAAATAACAGGTACCCTTTCCTTTATGACATCTCCCTTAACATTGAAAACTCTAATTTCTCCTCTTGGTCTACTTTCCTCTAAATTAAATCATTCACTATTCTTTATTAATTCCTGAAATGGTTTAAAGACTTCTCTTCATATCAGTGGATTTCTTCAGAATGCACCCCAGTTTGTCTGTTTTCTGTTAAATGTAATCAAGAATTGTATGGACTCCTATGGCACTGTATTAGGGTTCTCCAGAGGAAAAAAAATAGTAAGTAAGTAGGTTCCTATATAAAGACCTAAATGTGAGACCTGAAACCATAAAAATCCTAGAAGAGAACAAAGGCAATAATCTCTTTGACATTGGCCATTGCAACTTCTTTCTAGATATGTCTCCTGAGGCAAGAGAAACAAAAGCAAAAATAAACTATTTGGACTTCATCAAAATAAAAGGCTTTTACACAGTGAAGTAAACAATCAATAAAACTAAAAGGCAACCTACAGAATAGGAGAACATGTTTGCAAATGACGTATCTGATAAAGGGTTAGTATCTAAAATATATAAAGAATTTATAAAACTCAACACCTAAAAAACAAATAATCCAATTTAAAAATAGGCAGAAGATATGAACAGACATTTTTCCAAAGAAGACATACAATGGCCAACAGACACATGTAAAGATATTTAACATCGCTCATCATCAGGAAAATATAAATAGAAACTACAATAAGATATCACCTCACATGTGACAGAATGGCTAAAATTAACACAAGAAGCAACAGGTGTTGTCAAGAATGTGGAGAAAAGGGAACCCTCTTATACTGTTGGTGGGAATACAAACTAGTGCAGCCACTCTGGAAAACAGTATGGAGGTTCCTCAAAAAATTAAAAACAGAACTACCCTCTGATCCAGCAATTACACTACTATGTATTTACCCAAGGAATACAAAAATATCAATTCAAAGGAATCCATGCATCCAATGTTTATAGCAGCATTATCTACAATAGCCAAATTACAGGAATAGCCCAAGTGTCTATTGACTAATGGATGAATAAAGAAGAGGTGGGATGTGTGTGTGTGTGTGTGTGTGTGTGTGTGTGTGTGTGTAAAATGAAATATTACTCAGCCATAAAAAAGAATGAAATCTTGCTATTTGCAATGAGATGGATGGAGCTAAAAAGTATTATGCTAAGCAAAATAAGTCAGTCAGAGAAAGACAAAAATACTGTATGATTTCATTTACACGTAGAAATTCAGAAACACAACAAATGAGCAAAGGGAAAAAAAAGAGAGAGGCAAACCAAGAAACAGATTCTTTTTTTTTAAGATTTATTTTATTTTAGAAAGAGAGAGAGCATGTGTGAGGTGGGAGAGGGGTAGAAGGAGAGGGAGAGAACCTCAAGCAGACTTTGTGTTGAGTGTGGAGCCTGACTTGCAGCTTGATCCCAGGATCACAAACTGAGCTGAAATCAAGAGTTGGATGCTTAACTGACTGAGCCCCCCAAGCCCCCCAAGAAACAGATTCTTAACTATGGAGAACAAAATGATGATTACCAGAGAACACGTGGGTGAGGTGTTAGTTAAAATACATGATGGAGTTTATGGAGTGCACTTGCTGTGGTGAGTACTGGGTGTTGTATGGAAGGGTTGAATCATTGTATTGTACATTTGAAACTAATATTATTACACTGTATGTTAACTAACTGGAATTTAAATAAAAATTAAAGTAAAACAGACACATATGTTGATGGAACAGAATAGAGAGCCCCACAATAAACCCACACATAATGTTAATTAATTTGTGACAAAGGAGCCAAGAGTATACAATAGTGAAAGGACAGTCTCTTTAATAACTAATGTTGGGAAAACTGGACAGTCACATGCAAAAGAATGAAACTGGACCACCACCTTACACCATGCACAAAAATTAAGTCAAAATGAATTAAACACTTGACTGTAAAACCTGAAACTATAAAACTCCTAGAAGAAAATACAGGTAGTAAGCTCCTTGATATTGGTCTTGGCAATGACTTTGGGATTTAGCAAAAAAGGCCAGGGAAATGAAAGCAAAAATACACAAGTGAGACAACATGAAACTAAAATGCTTCTGCACAGCACAGAAAACCATAAACAAAATGAAAAGACAACCTAAAAAGGAGATAAAACAGGTGCCCAGGCTTTGGCATTGAGTATGAGTGCGGAGAAGGGTGAGCTGGCAAAGCATTAGGGAGACTATCAGTGAAAGGCAAAAGGACCCCATGGAAAGTGTTAGAAAAACCTTAAACACCTTTTTAAGGACACCAGTAAGGGCTTAAAGGAAAGTGATGAAAAATGGTATTGGAACCCAGAAGGAAGATTACACTTCTTATGTGGTGACATGAAGTTTAGAAAAACGATTTCCCATAATAATGTAGAAAATACAAAATATACTAATGAACTTGATAATGTGGTTAATATTTCCAGGCAAAATGTGTAGGGTATTATCAGGTTTTGTTTTTATTTTTATTTTCCAATCTATAATGAAACAGGAGTGGAGAGATAAATGAAAAAATGACTAGGTTTTTTAATGGAATTATGGGAAAATACAAAGGATCCGAACCATCTTTTCAGCCAGCAAAAAGTTCTTGAGTTAAAAAATGGCTTTGAGCAAAGATCAAATTTGGGGTGGGGTTGTAAAATTCTTACTAAGAACTCAGAAAGATCTAAGGTAGCACTTTGTAGGCCATTTCAAACTGACAAAGGTTTGTTTAGGGTCTTAAAGGAATGCCAGGTCTACTCCATTAAACAACTGAGCTTTAAAAAAATCCTAAGGGTACTATGCCACAGTATACTCACAGAAAATCCAATACAGAGGACTTAACTCAAAAGAACTGTCAATATACTTTTTGTCTAAATTCATGGATGATAAATTGATATCCATATTTCTCTGATATCCGTAATTTTTTAATCCCATAATGTTTTACAGGAATTAGATTATACTGAAAGAGAGAGAAAGAGTACAAAATAAAAAAAACACTCTTGGATCCCTGGGTTTCTTTGGGTTGTTTTTTTTTTTTTTTTTTTTTTTTTTAAATAAAAAAAACCCTCTTGGATTTCTGTGGTTTTTTTGGGTTTTTTTTTTTTTTTTTTTTTTTTTCTAGCAGGTAATAGGCTGAGTAACTCAATTGCAAATACAAGTCATTCATTACAAAGAAAGGATGACTAAGAGAGTAAAGTCAAAATTCCAATAGGCACAAATGGGAGCCACAGAAAACAGCTCTCTGTAAGGAAGATTGAGCTCTAACCAAGGAATGGAGAACTTGTCCCTGACTTGATTTCACAATTGCTGTGGACCAATATCTGTTTTCTACCTCCTATTTTTCTAAGTTTTGAAAAGTACATAGTGTTTATCCTATTTCTTTTTTTTTTTAATAATTTTTATTTTGTTATATTAGTCACCATACAGTACATCCCCAGTTTTTGATGCAATGTTCCATCCTTCTGCTGTATGTTTGGTGTGAGCAGATAACATGCCTCTTTAGTTTATGTCTTCAGATTTAAAACAAGAAGAGTATTCAAAGAGCTATCCTAAGATAATATATATGAGGAGACTTATACAAACCTAGATGTGATGTAAATGATATTTTGGAACTCAAGCCTGAGCCTGATGGAGTGAAAGATAAAATTCTTGTGTGCTGCTGGGAGGAAGACTGTATTTTACGTGTGGTAGGAACGTGAACTGTGATGGCCATCCAGCAGACTACAGATTTATTTTCCAAGGATGGGTGGAACAATATTATCCATCTAATATACTCTTCTAGAAACCTGTCATTCTGTTAGGTGTATAACTGAGGAGGTGTATAACTCCCTTCTTGAATCTGGGCAGGATTACAACTCATTTGTAACCCACAGGATGTGGCAGAAATGTGTGACTTTTGAGGCTAGGTCAGTAGAAAGTCTGACTACCCTTAGAGAGACTAGACAACATGAAGAGGTACAGATAGTCTGGTCAACAAACCCAGTTAAGGTCACAGTCAACACCAAGTCATCCACAGAACATGTGTGTGAAGGAGCCTGCACATTACTTCAGAACCAGTCACTCTAGTATTCAAGGTTTCCCAACTGGAGATCTAGAAATCATGGAACATTTCCATGTGCCCTGTCTGAATTTTTGATCCATAGAGTCTATGTATTTAATAAAATGGAATTTTATGCCACTGTTGTTTGGTTTTTAAAGTCAGCAACATTAGCTGGAACAGTATGTTAACTTTCCATTAGAAATAAGTGTAATTGCCATAGAATAGAATACTAAACAGAAACAAGTGAACCAAACAATATTTCAAATAAATACATAGTTACTACACTAAAAGGGGTAAAAAGAACTAACTCATGTAACATAACCTGCCCAAAGTCAAAACAGAAGTGAAAAGAAGTACTGACCTCTAGTTAGTAGGTATCTTTTTCACAGTGTGGGTTAACATTTCTTAAACTACTTTGTATTTCTATAAGATTAATCAAATGATTAGTATATTGGATGACAGAGGCAATTTCTCACTGTTAGAGAAAGAAGTTAAAAATACAGGAAAGGTGGAAACAAATATCAATCATGAAGTGTTACATTGGAATTAAAAGTATCAGAGTGGACTCATTTTTTAATATGTGAATGAAAGATGGATAAAAAGATGATAGATAAAAGCTTTATATGTAAAATATTGGTTTATATATATATACATTTGTGTGTTTTGTAAAGAGAGAGGAGGAGGAGGAGGAGGAGGAGGAGGAGGAGGAGGAGGAGGAGGAGAAGAAGAAGAAGAAGAAGAAGAAGAAGAAGAAGAAGAAGAAGAAGAAGAAGAAGAAGAAGAAGAAGAAGAAGAAGAAGAAGAAGAAAGAGGAGGAGGAGGAGGGGGAGGGGAAGAAGGGGAGGGCAAAGAAGGGGAAGAGGACGAGAAGAAAAGGAAGGTGGAGGAGGGAAGAGGGGGAAGATGATAGATGATAGATGATGATAGATAGATGATGATAGATGATAGATAGATGATAGATAGATAGATAGATGATAGATGATAGATAGATAGATAGATAGATAGATAGATAGATAGATGATAGATAGATAGATAAATGATTTCCTGAGCCTGTCAGCTAAGAAGACCTAAAAGCAATGAAACCCTAGTAGTCATAGATATAGATCTTGGCTCCTAAATACCATTTTCCACTCAAAATAAACAAGTGTCTTTGGAGACGTGACTGATTATAAGTCTAAGCAGTGCAAGGGCAAGATAATTCTCAAACATTTTGAGAATTAAAGTAAAGGTGCTCTCAAAAAATGATGGAACATTGTCCCAAATATACAGAAATCAGCTTCAAGGGGCTCCTACTGGCCAAATAAGAGACAATTAAGGCATTCAAGTAAATAAAATGTGAGTAAAATAATCCATGAGTCCGTATTGATATAAATAAATGACAAAATTTATAAAAAAGGAAGGGCAGGGGAGATCTTTCTATGTGGAATTCCAACTAATAAACGTAGAAAGAATTATGGAGTTAGAAAATGAGTTTGGCCACATAGTAATTATTTCAGGGAAGAATCATCAATGAAGGCTAAACCTAAAGGATAAATGTTTGTATGAGGAATAAGCTATTTACACAGTTTTAGACTCATGTCTGCACAAATTACTTACTGATTACAATAGGAACAATAATAACTTGGCAGTGAAGAAATCTGGCAAAAACTACCAAGTGACCAAATTTAACATCACAAGTAATGGGACAAACTGAAACTATGCACCTCCTGACATGCAGGGTGTAGGAAACAGTCACAAGATCTTGTATTCCTGATAAAAAATGTTTAACTTTGGTATAATCATGAAAAGCCCTCAGACAAACATATGCCAAAAAGTATTTAGAAAACAAATTGTGGGCGCCTGGGTGGCACAGCGGTTAAGCGTCTGCCTTCGGCTCAGGGCGTGATCCCGGCGTTCTGGGATCAAGCCCCACATCAGGCTCCTCCGCTAT
Organism: Ursus maritimus; assembly: GCF_017311325.1. Taxonomy (NCBI): domain Eukaryota; kingdom Metazoa; phylum Chordata; class Mammalia; order Carnivora; family Ursidae; genus Ursus; species Ursus maritimus. The sequence goes on from NW_024423453.1 coordinate 54,614,016, forward strand.
GAGCCTGCTTCTTCCTCTCCCACTCCCCCTGCTTGTGTTCCCTCTCTCGCTGGCTGTCTCTATCTCTGTCGAATAAATAAATAAAATCTTTAAAAAAAAAAAAAAAGAAAACAAATTGACCTGCATCTTCAAAATGTCAAGGTCATAAAACACAAAGAAAATCTTAAGAGTTTTTTCAGGTTAGAGGAGACTAAAAAGACATTACAATTGAAAGCAATGTATATTTGACTAAATCCCGAGTCAAAAACAAAAACAGCTAATAATGACCTTAATCAGATAATTGGCAACATTTTAATATAAGCTGCAGATTAAATAATAGCATTGTATAATATTAAATTTCCTGATTTAGATACCTGTACTATGGTTCTGAAGAAAAATTTTCTTTGTCCTTAGGTAATATTGAGCAAAATATTTAAGGATATAGTACATACTTAATGCCTGTAATTTGCCCTCAAATGACTCCACTTTTTACTCCCAATTTATTTACACTCTATTTGTGCAAATGACACGTTTGTATGTGTATGGAGGGATACAAAATAGAGAGAGAAATGGAGAGAACAAAGAGAGATCATGAGAGAGAAAATGAAGAAAGAATGAGAGTGAGCAAGAGCAAGCAGATGAAAAGCAAACAGGAGAGAATGTTAACAAATTGTCTAGCTGAGCAAGGGTTATTGGGATTTCTTTGTACTGTCCTTACCATTTTTCTGTAAGTTTGAAATTATAAAATAAAAATAAAATTATCCCTCAGTAAAAAAAAAGATGTCAGTGACAACCTGAAATTTTCAGGTCAGACCAAACATATTGCAAGCTTGAAAGAACAGACTCTTGTATATATGCTTAATTATTATAGGACAATTACCTTTACTCTCATGTCTAAACTGTGATAATCATAAGCTTATATGTTCTCAAAAATTTTGTTTTACCGTAGAATTCCATAGTCACCTAAAGACTAAGCAATCAAGTTTAAAACTAAGGTATACAATAAAAGATATGCCTGTTTCTAAAAAAATTCTACATAACTCCTTCTGTACTAAAAGAAACTTGTCCATATTATAAATGTAATCATGTTAACAAAACATTATTTATGCTCACTGATATACTACAAGAGTGTAAATTCTAATTCACAAAGCACATGTCATTATACAGTTTTTCATTTTCTCTGATAATTTAAGTGCCAGCAGTTAATTTTATGTATTCAATTATCTAAGTTCCTTTGAAATACAATATTGACAGTGAAGTGTTGAAAATTGCTAATTAAACACTGCTTCATTCAGAAATAAAAGATTTTGAGAACTATAGAGTATAAATTTTACAACATACTTCTGGTAAGACAATCAAACTAATTGGTATAGTCTTATTAAAGATGAATATTGGGATAATTTACTACAGATACAAAGAACATAGGCAGAAATGCTGACAAAATATAATGAGAAATTAATATTATGACATGAAATTTATATTAGGCAGATAGCATACTTCATGTTTTATTTAATGATGATGACTTTCACTAGGATTTTAAAATAGTTATAAACATTTTATGGATATTGTACAAAATAACTTTTGAAACTTAAAATACTTTTAATAATAAAATTTGTAATTCTTATTTCTCCATAGGTTAAATCTCCTATTTATTTTCAAAAATTTTCTTGTTGATGTTTAATCTACCACACAGGAAAAACCTATCGACATATAGCTAAGTCTTGAGAATGAGCAGGTACCTGCAAACTGAAAAGAGAGAAATGTCCTTTCAGGGATATACATCTGGCATAGTTAGAGAATGACTCGATGTACACAAGACATAAAGTGGGAGGAGGGAGGGAAAATTGACTACAAACAAAGCTGCAGTGATGGGTTAGTGTTAGTTTCTAAATGACCTCATAAAATCAAGATAAGAAATTTAGATTTTTATCTTACAGGCAAGAAAAACATTAACCAATTTAAAAATTGATTTTTTTTGTAGGAAAAATATCTTTAAAAAGAAAACCCTGGCAGTCATATGAAAATGAGGGGTATGTATTAGTCATAAAAAGGAATTTAGTAATAAGATCAATTAGGAGATTTTTTAATTGAAGTATAGTTGACACACAATGTTACATTAGTTTCAGGTGTACAAAAATGATTTGACAACCATTTACATTATGCTATGTTCAGGACAAGTGTAGCTAGCATATAGTCTGTTGCCATGGAGGAGACTGTTTCAACAGATCAAGCAAGTGATATCAAGGTCATAAACTACATGACAATAATAAAGGGGGAAGAATCTTTAGTTTTGGGTGATTTTTCGGATGTTTTGTACATCACACTGATTTCTGGCTTTGGAGACCAGGTAAATAGCAGAACTAACAATGTGTCTGAAATGTGTAGTTTGTAGTGTGTGGGGGTGATATTGGTCACTAAATATCATAGATAATTAGGAATACACCCATCTTCATACCTCCTCCGGCAGAAGCCAAAGCAAGCAAAATTACACTAGCTCAGCAAACTATGTAATCTATATGGACAAGGCCAAATAGACAACATGCTTCATTTCTGACCTAGTTTTGAGAGTTCTGCACATGCATTGCTACACAAAATGCCAGATAAAATGTTATGCGGTCAGTGGGGCTACTACATGCAGAGATATACAACAAGCTGCTCCCAGAATACAGGGGCAGAGTTACTTTCTGAAAAATAGCACAATCAGCATGCCTGGATTTGTTCATTCTGCTAACAAATATATATTTAGTCTCCACTACATATCAAGCAATATTCCAAAAACTATATAAAGCAGTAAAGAAAACAGAGAGAGAGGAAAAAAAAAAAAACCTGACTGCATATAGTTGACAGTCTAATGGATAACCGTATTTATTTATAGAATTAACTTACTCTAAGAAATGATTTGTGTATATAGTGGTGATAAGAACTTGAGAAAGATACAAATCTAAGTTGTAAGTAAGGAACATATACAAGAAAAGATACACTTAATGTGGTTTAAACAAAATAACATCAATTTGATTGTAATGCAACCTGTCTGGAATGGTATGAGTATATTTTTAGTAAACATGTATGTTTCTTATGTTAAAAGGAAGCTGGAGACTGAGAATTTGTAGCTGTGCCGTGCACTAATGTGTGCAGAAAAGTGTGCAACGATCTAAAGCATCCACAGTCACTGTGTAGGCAGAAACATCCCAAATTTCACTTCAAGTTTAATAAAATATTCTTCAAGACCATCTAACTCACTCCATTCTAATTATTGCTCCAAAGCATGTTTTTAACATGATTGTCTGACCAGAAGTTCTCAGCAAGAGGATGTACACTATAAGGATGACTGCTAATTGATATTTATATATCAATCCATTGACATTCTGACTCATAATTCCATCTTCAGTGAATTTAATTAGGTTGTGTTAATTTTGCCAGAGTAGCTAATCTGTAGTCAGTTTTTTTAGATCTTTGAAAAAGTCTAGATCCAAGCAAGATATTGTACCATAACAAGCTAAGTTTTGGAATAACAGGGTATCTATTTTGTTAAAGCTCCTATTCAATGCCCACCATTGTGCTTGTAGTATATCATCAGTTACATCTTGACAGAAATATCCAGCCAACCTCCTGACACCTCTTTACTACCTATGCCTTATAATTGTGGCAGAATACTGTAAAACATTAGTCTAGTGTATTTCCCTAGTCAGTTCCTACACCCCATGGCCTCTTCCCCAACTCAGAAGTGAGGATATTCATTTGCTTCAGGAGAGGGAAGGCAGAAGAATGCAGAAATCAAATCTGATTCTTAACTTTCATATATAACACATATAACCAAGTATTTGGGAAAAAATGCATGTCCTACACCATCATGTAGGATCTCAGGACCTTGATGAGACTGAGATTTCCTGAGCATAAGGAAGGTGAATATAAAAGGAAGGCTTGAAATGCTAGCAGATCCCGGAAAGTTGAGTTATACCCTTGTATCAAGACTGGGAATGTGGGTGAAAATGAAGATAGGAGAAGCAGCTTTAAGAATACAAGAGTAGAGGGGTGCCTGGGTGGCACAGCGGTTAAGCGTCTGCCTTCAGCTCAGGGCGTGATCCCAGCGATCTGGGATCGAGCCCCACATCAGGCTCTTCTGCTATGAGCCTGCTTCTTCCTCTCCCACTCCCCCTGCTTGTGTTCCCTCTCTCGCTGGCTGTCTCTATGTCTGTCGAATAAATAAATAAAATCTTAAAAAAAAAAAAAAAGAATACAAGAGTAGAGGTCATTTGTCCCATGATAAAGCCTACTGACCCAGTAAGATCCAAGCCTTTCCCTCAATCATCATGGTATAAGGAAAAAACATATATATTTTTTTGTATCCATACTGTGCCAAAAATGTCTCAGAGAATTCCCCACACTAAGCAATTGAGACCAATGCAGTAAAGGCCCAGCTTGTATTTAGAAATAATAAAGAGTTTTAGTGTCTCACCTGTTTGGGCCAACAACCTAAGACAAGGATGAACCAAGCATAACCAAGTACAAGGATGAACCAGCAGAAGCTGGTGTCAATGGTTGATAACTCCAAGAAGAACATCCAAACATCCATCCCAACATCTTTGCCCTTAGAAAGCCTTTCCTGACTTCCAAAATTTAGGCACAAGTCTCTGGATAAGACAAGATAAACCTCAAGTACACAGATATATTTTTATTAAGTTTTTAATTTTAATTCCAGTATAGTTAACATACACTGTTATATTAGTTTCAGGTGTACAATATAGTGATTCAACTAATCTATACATCATTACTCAGTGCTCATCTCAGTAAATGTACTCTTCATCCCCTTCACCTATTTCACCTATTTGCCCACTCACCTCCCCTCTGGTATGCTTTCTTTTAAACAAGTATCCTCAGTTAAAGCTATTTTTTTTTTAAACAAGAACATCTTTTTTATTTGAAGCGTACTTCAGAATACATGGTTCTAAAAGACCTATATAAAATATTCCATCCAAGAAAAAGAGAATACACATTTTCTTCCGATGCACACAGAAGAATCCCCTGGTTAGAACACACAAAAAGAGATACAACACTGAGACTAATTTTTGAGATTTATGGGAACATGGAGCTTGAAATGGAAATGACATCTAATTATCAGAAGACAATAATAATGTTCTTGAATAATTTTGTGCCTATTAGAAAATTATCATATATGCACTGGATGTTATCATCTATGAATTCCAAGTAGAACAATCTCAATTTAGATAATTAGATATGAGAAGTAAAGTTTTATTTTGCAAATCCATTTACAGACTGATCAAAAATATGTTTTCAGGAAAAATAAGCATTTTATTAATGAATTATCTTATAAACTCCAAATGATCATTTCTATAACACACCATGCTAGGCTCTCAGCTAGCATCAAAGTTAGAAGCCATCATTTAGTCAAAAACTATGCTTAGTTAACACAGGAAGCCAGTTAAATAATAAGAGATAATGTTTATAAGTGAGTGATGTATAATGTTTTATAGGAGTTGGTCTTAATTTGGAATTTTTTTTTAAAGTATGAAGTAATAAGGAAAAAATAACAACTGGGCATAGTGAGGGTTATACAGAATTTAAAGACAAACAAGAAAAGAGAACTCTCATAAAAGACACAGGAGCTAAATCTTGTGAGCTGAGGCATTAGAAAAGGAGATAGTACAGATTTGTTAAACACCATCATGGTCTCAGAGCCCTACTCAGGCCAGAAGCATCAGTTGAGCTTCACCATTAGCTAAATTCAAAAAGCAGAAATGCGTCATAGATTGCCAAGGTCAGAAATTCTCCACCAGGATGTTTCTCTGCCCATTCTGAGTTATTACTCTACAAGTGGTTGGTCTATTTCCCTTTCCTGAGGCCTATTTGATCTTTGCAGACTTTGGAACCTCACAAATTATGCCATATAGTTATCAGTTCCAAACACAAAGGAGCATGCCTTGTGCATGCTCATCGATCAGGAGGAAATTCCTTTATTAAAACAACTTCAGAGAATCAATTGAGATTTTATTTCAGTTCAAGGTTGCACTGTAGACTGGCGTAACTGTGATATTTTCATAACAAACAGTCCCTTTATGAAATCCTGTTCTAACGGCCTACGTTATGTTGACATTTTCTTTGTCACAACTAGTCAGCCATATTCAAACACCAACTTATTAGAACAAATAAAAATAGTGAAAGCAGCTTAGCTTTAGTAATCTGAATGACACTTATCCTCTTAGTAGGGGGAAAATAGTCTATAGATTTAGTTGGGAGTGAGACTGATCACAATATTTTAAAAAATAACCTACATTGTTTTCCTTTCCACATAATTTTGGAGCTCTTGAACAAAGAAAACTTCAAATGGAATTTACACACACAATTAATGTTTAAGAAAGTATTTTTGTACTGTTTTTAAGAGATTAAAATTGAAATTTTATACTGTAATTTTGGACTAAAATATATAGAAGTTTTACTTATTTGATACACCTTGACCAAAAAAGAAAAAGCCTAAATATTATATCTCAATTATTTTTATAATATAATAACCAAAAATTCCTCTATGATCTTCTTTTTGCTTTCAATCATGCATTTTACTAGAAGAGACAATAAAAGGAAAATAAATTTAAATAAATTTAAATTATAAATAAACACACCAAGAATTTCATATTAAATTGACAACCACTTATATCACATCCACAAAATGGAGATTCCAATGATTAATAAAATCTCCCTGTGGATCATTTCCCTTAGAAAAATTCATAAGCCATGAGATGTGTGTGTATGTACGTTTAATTTAGCTTCTAAAACCTCATCATGAGGGGAGCCTGGGTGGCTTAGTCAGTTAAGCAATTGCCTTCGGCTCAGGTCATGATCTCGGGGTCCTGGGATGGAGCCCCATGTCTGGTTCCCTGCTCAGTGGAGAGCCTGCTTCTCCCTCTCCCTCTGCCTGCTGCTCCCCTTGCTTGTGCTCTCTCTATCTCTCTGTTAAATAAATTAATTAATTAATTAATTAATTAAAACATCATCATGAGATCTTAGATCAATCAGCAGGTATATTCTGTAGAAAATCTCTTTTATTGATCTAAATATTATTTCAGAAGTCATCATTCAATTTATCCTTTAGTAAACCAGAAGTAATTTTAAATTAGTTTCTTTCCTTTTTTAAAAAAAGATTTTATTTATTTGTTTGAGAGAGTGAGATGGAGATAGCAGGAGCGAGCATGAGCAGGGCGGAGAAGAAGCAGGCTCCTCAATGAGCAGAGAGCCCAATGCAGAGCTCCATCCCAGGACCCTAGGATCATGACCTGAGGTGAAAGCAGATGCCTAACCGATGGAGCCACCCAGGCACTGCTTAAATTTGTTTCTGAGAGTATAACTAAAGTAAATACTTTGAAAAGCCCATGGTTCCCTGAAGAAACAGGTGCATGTTTCACATATTAGCCAATCAAATACATGAAAAAAATAAATTCTAATTTCATTATTAATGAAATGAGATTAATTAATAAAATAAATTTAGTCTAACTGTTTTACTAGAAGATAAGGACTTTTCTGGACACTACTATTATAATATCCCTTGTAAGTCTGTGAAATCAAAATCAAATTTCTTCATAAACTGTTCAATGCTCTAAAGGCATAGTCACTGGTTAGCATGAGGGCAGCATAAGTTGTTACCTTTGTCTCTCCCCTTTAAATGACAACCAGTAGGACATAGACCAACAAAGGCCCCTCTGCCAGCACAGCAGGATGCCTGAGAGGTCCATACATCTGTAAACCTGAAGGTGGATGGATTCGACCTGGTGGAGGTGGTAGAACCAGCATAGCACCAGTGGTGGGGACACATGACTGGCAGCTCCAGAAGCAAGGAAAGCACCCGAATCCCTGGCAACCCTGGCAGCAACACCCATGACTCAGAAACCCTGGCAGCACTGAGGACACTTGCAACCCCAGCAGCAAGAGCACCAGTGCCAGTGATGCGTCTGGCAGAGGGGGGTGCTTTCAAACATAGCTGCAAGGCAGTGCAGGTAAAAGAAACAAAAACTTGTATTATATCACCACCTGCTGGAAAACAAAAGAAAGGCCACTAATTGCCAACCTGTTAAACTTAAAATCAAAGTAAACAAAGCTTTACATAATTAAAAAAGGTAATCAGTATTTCAAATGCGCTGGCAGAAGCATATCTCATCGACCACCATTAAAAAGTCATGCTAAGTGGGGCACCTGGATGCCTCAGTCAGTTAAGCATCTGCGTTCAGCTCAGGTCATGATCTCAGGGTCCTGAGATAGAGTCCTACATCTGGCTCTCTGCTCAGTGGGGAGCCTGCTTCTCCCTCTCCCTCTGCTTACCGCTCTGCCTGCTTAGGCACATGCTCTCTCTCTCTCTCTCTCTCTGTCAAATAAATAAATAAAATCTTTTTAAAAAATCATGCTAACATGCATAATAAAGGGAAAATGAAAATTCTCCAGCAACTACCCCAATGTCACAGAAGATTGGGATCTGATGAAGATTTCAAGGGGCACCTGGGTGGGTCAGTTGGTTAACCAACTGACTCTTGATTTCAGCTCAGGTCATGTTCTCAGGGTCATGGGATTGAGCCCCATGTCATGGTCCATATCCAGCACAGAGTCTGCTTGTCCCTCGCCCTCTGCTCCTCCCCCCACTATTCTCTCTCTCTCTCTCTAAAATAAGTAAATAACATCTTTAAAAAAAATTCAAATTAGCAGTTGTGAAGAAATTCAATGAGCTATAAGAAAACTCAGAAAGGCAATTCATTGCAATCAGGAATAAAATTAATGAACAGAAGGAGTACTTTACCAAAGAGATTGAAATTCTAAAAAAGAACCAAATAGAAATTCCAGAACTGAAGAACTCAGTAAATGAGATGAACAATTCATTATAAAGCATTGGTAATAGAGCAAATCAGATGGAAGAATAAACACCCTGGAAGACAGAAATTTAGAAATGATTTGGGTAGAAGAGAAGAGGGAAATAAGATTTTTAAAAAGTTAAGACCCTACGAAATCTATCAGATTCCATTAGAAGAGCCAATTCTGGGTATACCAGAATGCAGAGAAAAGGAGAAGGGGGCAGAGAGTTAAAGAAATAATAACTGAGAACTTCCCAAACCTGGGGAAAGAGCTAGGCATACAACTGCACAAAGCTAATAGATCATTTTACTATCTCAATGCAAAAAGACCCTCTTCAAGACATACTACAATAAAGTTGTCAAAATTCAATGATAGAGAAATAATCCTAAAGTCAGCCAGGCTAAAAAAGAAAGTAACTTACAAAGGAAACTCCATTAGAATATAAGCAGATTTCTCAGCAGAAACTCTATAGGGAGGAGAGTGTGGAACATATTCAAAATATTAAAAGATAAAAATTGCTAGCCAATAATACTCTATCCATCAAAGTCATCCTTCAGCTATAAAGGAGAAATAAAGGCTTTCCCAAACAAAAGCCAAGGAAGTTCACTACCACTAGGCCTGTCTTATTAGAAATACGGAAAGAAGTTCTTCTACTTGATACAAAAAATCAGAAATGCACAAAACTGAGTAAGGTGCTAGATAGACAAAATAAAAAATTGTAACTCGATTTTAGAATGGAGTGTTAAACACTTAACTATAACGTAAAGGTTAAAGGGAAAAGACAATAAAACAACCATTACAATTTGGCAACAAACAGCACAAAAAGGGATAATTTGTGACAACAAAAATATAATAGGGGAGGAGAAAATGATGAAAACTCTATAGGCAAATGAAAATAAGTTGCTATCAGCAAAGAACATACTGTTTTTATTGATAAGACATTTTACATAAACCTAATGGTACTCACAAAACAAAAATCCAGAGCTAAGATGCAAAACAAAAAAGGCAGAAATGAGGAAATCATCATAGAAAACTACCAACTTGAAAAGGTAGACTGAAACATAAGAAAACGTAACAAAAATATAGAACCATCAGAAAATAATAGATAAAATGGCAGTAGTAAGTCCTCTTATAATCACTCTAAATATAAATAGATTGAACTCACCAAACAATATGCACAGTGTTTGGATGAATTAAAAAGCAAAATTCAACTATATGCTGCCTTCAGGAGACTCATTTAAGATCCAAAGACAAACATATGTTCAACATCAATGGGTAGAAGATGATACTCCAAGCAAATGATAATTAAAAGAAAGTGGATGTATTCCCACTCATATCAGACAAAACAGACTTAAAGGCAACAATTGTAATAAGAGACAAAGGTTATTATATAATGACAAGGGGTCAATATATCAAGAAAATATAACACTCATAATTATACATCTTCCAACATTGCAGCACTAAAATATATTAAGCAAATACTAACAGATCTTGAAGGAGAATTAAACAACAATATAATAATATGGGACTTTAATATCTATCAGCAATGGTTACACAGTCCAAACAGAAAATAAAGAAACAATAGAACTGAACCACATGTTAGAACAAATGGATTTAACAGACATATGGAACATTCCATCCAACAGCAGCAGAATACACATTCTACTTGAGTACACATGGAATATTCTCCAGGACAGATCACAAGGTAGACTATAAAACTAATTTTAGCAAATTTAAGAAGATTTAAATTATACCAACAATCTTCTCTGATCACAACGGCATAAGAGGAAAGTAAGCAGATCTTCAAATATGTGGAAATTAAACAACACACATCTAAACCAAAAAGTCAAAGAAGAAATCAAAAGGAAAATAAAAATTATCCTGAAACAAATGAAAATGAAAATACAACATGCCAATTTTGTAGAATAAAGGAAAAGCAGTTCTGAGAGGCAAGTTTATAGCAATAAAAAACATATATTAAGAAATTAGAAAGACTTCAAATCAATAACCAATTTCATACTTCAAAGAACTAGAAAAAGAGGAACAAATTACATTCAATGTTAACAGAAGGATATAATAAAAATCAGAGCAAAATAAACGAAATAGAGCCCAAGAGCTTGGAAGTCCAAGATGGCAGAGGAGTAGGACCTTAATTTGGTCTGGTCCCAGGAATTCAGCTAGATAGCTCTCAAATCATTCTGAACACCTGTGAACTCATCCAAGGTTCTGAAAAAGAATAGCTGCAACTCTACAAATAGAAAAGCAACCACTTTCTGCAAGAATGACAAGACAAAAAACTCACCTCAAAAAAGAGAGTAAGAGGCAGTACTGACTGCCAGGGACCTAATCAATATGGACATAAGTAAGATGTCAGAACTAGAGTTCAAAATAACGATTATAAAGATAATAGCTGGGCTTGAAAAAAGCATAGAAGACACTAGAGAATCCCTTTCTGGAGAAATAAAAGAACTAAAATCTAACCAAGTTGAAATAAAAAAGGTACAAGTCGAAGTCAAAAATGCTATTAATGAGATGCAATAAAAAATGGAGGCTCTAGGGGCACCTGGGTGGCTCAGTTGTTAAGCATCTGCCTTTGGCTCAGGTCATCCGGGGCCCGGGGCCCCAGTGGGCCTCCCTGCTCAGCGGGAAGCCTACTTCTCCCTCTCCCACTCCCCCTGCTTGTGTTCCATCTCTCACTGCCTCTCTCTGTGTCAAATAAATAAATAAAATCTTAAAAAAAAAAAAAAAAACGGAGTCTTTAACTCCTACAATAAATGAGGTAGAAGAGAGAATTAGTGAGAAAGAAGACCAAATGATGGAGAATAAAGATGAGAAAAAGAGATAAACAACTACTGGATCATGAGGGGAAAATTCTAGAGATACATGATACCATAAAGTGAAACAATATTAGAATAATTGGGATCCCAGAAGAGGAAAGAGAGAGAGGGGTGGAAGGTATATTGGAGCAAATTATAGCAGAGAACTTCCCTAATCTGGGGAAAGAAACAGGCATCCAAGTTCAGGAGGCACAGAAAATTCCCCTCAAAATCAATAAAAATAGGTCAACACCTAGACATCTAATAGTGAAACTTGCAAAGACACCTCCAGATTTAAAGTGACAGGGTAGAAAAACATTTATCATTTATCATCTATTACTTATCATGCTAATGGACATCAAAAGAAAGCAGGGGTGGCAATCCTTATTATCCTTATATCAGGCAAATTAGATTTTAAACCAAAAACTGTAATAAGAGATGAGGAAGGACACTATATCATAATTAAAGGGTCTATCCAATAAGAAGACCTAACAATTATAAATACTTATGCCCCTAACATGGGAACAGCCAATTATCTAAGCCAATTAATAACAAAACTAAAGAAACACATCAATAATAATACAATAATAGCAGGGGACTTTAACACCCCCCCCCCACTGCAAAAGATCAACAAGGAAATAAAGGCTTTGAATGACACACTGGACCAGATTCACTTCACAGATATATTCAGAACATTCCATCCTAAAGCAATAGGATACATATTCTTCTCTAGTGCACATGGAATATTCTCCAGCATAGATCACATACTGGGGCACAAATCAGGTCTCACTTGTTACCAAAAGACTGGGATAATTCCCTGCATATTTTTGGACCACAGTGCTTTGAAACTGGAACTCAATCACAAGAGGAAATTTGGAAAGATCTCAAATACATGGAGGCTAAAGAGCATCCTACTGAAGAATAAACAGGTCAACCAGGAACTTAAAGAAGAATTTTAAAAATTCATGGAAAAAAGTTAAAATGAAAACAACTGTTCAAAATCTTTGGGATGTAGCAAAGGTGGTCCTAAGAGGGAAGTATATAGCAATACAAGCTTTTCTCAAGAAACAAGAAAGGTGTCAAATACACCACCTAAATGTACACCCAAAGGAGCTGGAGAAAGAACAGCAAATAAAGCCTAAACCCAGTAAGAGAAGAGAAATAATAAAGATTAGAGCAGAAATCAATGAAATAGAAACCAAAAGAACAAGACTAGATCAATGAAACTAGGAGCTGCTTCCTTAAAAGAATTAATAAGATTGATAAATCCCTGGACAGACTTGTCAAAAAGAAAAGAGAAAGGACCCAAATAAATAAAATCATGAATAAAAGAGATGGCAGCTAACACCAAAGAGATACAAACAAGTATAAGAACATATTATGAGCAACTATATGCAAACAAATTAGGCAATCTAGATGAAATGGATGCATTCCTAGAGACGTATAAACTACCAAAACTGAAACAGAAAGAAACAGAAAACCTGAACAGACCTATAATCAGCAAGGAAATTGAAGCAGTACTCAAAATTCTCCCAAAAGACAAGAGCCCAGAGCTGGATGACTTCTCAGGTGAATTCTATCAAACATTTAAAGAATTAATACCTATTCTTCTGAAGCTGTTTCAAAAAATAGAAATGGAAGGAAAACATCCAAACTCTTTCTGTGAGGCCAGCATTACCTTGATCCCAAAACCAGACAAAGACCCCACCAAAAAGGAGAATTCCAGACCAATATCCCTGATGAACATGGATGCAAAAATTCTCAACAAGATACCAGCCAATAGGATCTAACAGAACATTAAAAGAATTATTCACCACAACCAAGTGGGATTGATTCCTGGGTGGCAAGGGTGGTTCAACATCTGCAAATCAATCAATGTGATACACTACATTAATAAAGAAACACAAGTACTATATGATCTTCTCAATAGATGCAGAAAAAGCATTTGACGAAGTACAGCATCCTTCCTTGATTAAAACTCCTCACAGTGCAGGGATAGAGGGAACATATCTCAATATCATAAAAGCCATCTACAAAAAGCCCACAGCAAATATCATCCTCAATGGGGAAAAACTGAGAGCTTGTCCCCTAAGGTCAGGAACATGGCACAGATGTCCACTACCACTGCTGGTCAACACAGTACTACAAGTCCTAGCCTCAGCAATAACAACACAAAGAAATAAAAGGCATCTGAATAGGCAAAGAAGTCAAACTCTCACTCTTTGCAGATGATATGATACTTTGTGTGGAAAACCCAAAAGACTCCACCCCAAAACTGCTAGAATTCATACAGGAATTCAGTGAAGTGGCAGAATATAAAATCAATGCACACAAATCAGTTTCATTTCTATACACTAACAATGAGACGGAAGAAAGAGAAATTAAGGAGTGGATCCCATTTACAATTGCACCCAAAAGCATAAGATATCTAGGAATAAACCTAACCATGGAGGCAAAAGATCTGTACTCAGAAAACTATAGAATATTCATGAAAGAAATTGAGGAAGACACAAAGAGATGGAAAAATGTTCCATGCTAATGGATTGGAAGAAGAAGAACAACAACAATAAAAAAATATATATATATGGTGAAAATGTCTATGCTACCTAGAGCAATCTACACATTCAGTGCAATCCCTATCAAAATACCATCAACTTTTTTCACAGAACTAGAACAAATAATCCTAAAATTTGTATGGAACCAGTAAAGACCCCAAATAGTCAAAGGAATGTTGAAAAAACAAACGAAAAAAAAAAAAAAACCTGATGGCATCACAATTCCGTACTTCAAGCTCTATTACAAAGCTGTAATCATCAAGATGGTATGGTACTGGCACAAAAACAGACACACAGATCAGTGGAACAGAATAGAGATCCCAGAAATGGACCCTCCACTCTATGGTCAACTAATCTTAGACAAAGCAGGAAAGAATGCCCAATGGAAAAAAAGACAGTCTCTTTGACAAATGGTGTTGGGAAAATTGGATGGCCACATGCAGAAGAATGAAACTGGACAATTTCCTTACACAATACACAAAACTAGACTCAAAATGGATGAAAGACCTAAATGTGAGACAGGAATCCATCAAAATCCTAGAGGACAACACAGGCAGCAACCTCTTTGACCTCAGCCGCAGCAACTTCTCCCTAGACACATCAACAAAGGCAAGGGAAACAAAGGCAAAAATGAACTACTGGGACTTCATCAAGATAAAAAGCTTCTGCACAGCCAAGGAAACAGTCAATAAAACCAAAAGACAAATGACAGAATGGGAGAAGATATGTGTAAATGATGTATCAGATAAAGGGTTAGTATCCAAAATCTAAAAAGAACTTAGCAACTCAATACCCAAAGAACAAATAATCCCATCAAGAAATGGGCAGAGGGGCGCCTGGGTGGCACAGCGGTTAAGCGTCTGCCTTTGGCTCAGGGCGTGATCCCGGCGTTATGGGATCGAGCCCCACGTCAGGCTCCTCCGCTATGAGCCTGCTTCTTCCTCTCCCACTCCCCCTGCTTGTGTTCCCTCTCTCGCTGGCTATCTCTATCTCTGTCAAATAAATAAAATCTTAAAAAAAGAAAAAAAAAGAAATGGGCAGAAGACATGAACAGACATTTCTCCAAAGAAGACATACAAATGGCCAACAGACACATGCTCACATCACTAGGCATCAGGGAAATTAAAAACCTGAAATTAAAACCACAATGAGATACCACCTCACACCAGTCAGAATGGCTAGAATTAAGTCAGGAAATGACAGGTGTTGGTGAGGATGAGGAGAAAGGGGAACTCTCCTACAGTTAGTGGGAATGCAAGCTGGTGCATCCACTCTGGAAAACAATATGGAGATTTCCCAAAAAGTTGAAAATAGAGCTACCCTACAACCCAGCAGTTGCACTACTGGGTATTTACCCCAAAGATACAAAGGTAGTGATCAACTGCACCTGCAACCCAGTGTTTATAGCAGCAATGTCCACAATAGCCAAACTATGGAAAGAGCCCAGACACCCATCAATAGATGAATGGATAAAGAAGATGTGATATATATATATATATCACATTCACCACAACCAAGTGGGATTGATTTCTGGGTGGCAAGGGTGGTTCCACATCTGCAAATCAATCAATGTGATATACTACATTAATAAAGAAACACAAATACTATATGATCCTCTCAATAGATGCAGATATATATAATGGAATATTACTCAGCCATCAAAAAATTGAAATCTTGCCATTTACAAGGGCATGTGTGGAACTAGAGGTATAGTATGCTAAGCAAAATAAGTCAGTCAGAGAAAGACAATTATAATATGATCTCAATGATAACATGGAATTTAATAAACAAAATAGAGGATCATAAGGGAAGAGAGGAAAAAATAAAACAAGATGAAACCAAAGAGGGAAACAAACTCTAACAGACTCTTAATCATAGGAAACAAACTGAGGATTGCTGGAGGGGAGAGGGGTGGGGGAATGGGGTAACTGGGTGATGGACGGTAAGGAGGGCATATGAAGTAATGAGCACAGGGTACTATATAAGACTGATGAATAACAGACAATGAGCACTGGGTACTATATAAGACTGATGAATAACAGACCTGTACTTCTGAAACCAATAACACATTATATGTTAATAAAAAATATCAAAAAAAAAAAAGGTAAAAAGGTAAAAGAAAAAAAAAAGAGAGACCAGGAAAACAATGGAAAGGACCAGTGAAACTAAAGACCGGTTCTTTGAAAAGATAAACAAAACTGACAAACTTTTATCTAGACTAACTAAGAAAAAGAGAGAGATAACTCAAATAAAATTAGAAATAAAATAGGAAACATTACAACTGACCCTACTGAAACAAAGATAATTATGATGCTATTATGAACAATTATATGCCAAAAAATTACATACCTAGAAGAAAGGTACACATGTCTAAAAACACACAAGCTACCAAGACTGAATTGGGAAGAAATAGAAAATCTGAATAGACCAATAATGAGTCAAGATTGACTGAATCAGTTATTTAAAAACTCCCAACATAGAAAATGCCACAGCCAGATGGCTTCACTGGTGAATTCTACCAAACATTTAAAGAAGAATTAATACCAATCCTCCTCAAACTCTTCCAAAGTAAAGAAAGAAGGAACAAATGCTAGCTCATTGTATGAAGTCAGCATTACCTTGATACCAAAACCAGATAGGAATATTCACAAGAAAAGAAAATTATAGGTCACTATCCCTGATGAATACAGATGAAAAAATTCTCAGCAAAACATTAACAAACCAAATTCAAAAACACATTAAAAGGATTATACACCATGACCAAGTTAAGATTTATCCCTGTGATGCAAGGACGGTTCAACGTATGCAAATTAATAAATGTAATTCATCATATCAATAAAAAGATAAAAATCACACAGTTATCTCAATAGATGCAGAAAAAGCATTTGACAAAATACAACATCCTTTCATGACAAAAACCCTTAAGAGGTAGGGTATAGACGGAACATACCTTAATATAATAAACCCACTGCTAACGTTATAATCAACGGTGAAAAATTGAAAGGGTTTCCTCTGCAATCAGATGTAAAACAAGGTTGCCCACTTTCACTGCTCCTATTCAATATAATACTGGAATTCCTAGCTAGAGTAATTAGGCAAGACAACAAAATAAAAGGCCTCCAAATTGGGAAGGGATAAGTAAAATCAACACTATTTTCTGATGGTATAATCTTATATATAGAAAATCCCAAAGAGTCTATCAAAAAGCTGTTGGAATTAATAATTTCAGTGAAGTGGCAGTTTACAAAATCAACTTATAGAAATCAGTGGCATTCCATCACACTAATGATAAAGCATTGGAAAAAGAAATAAGGAAAATTATCCCATTCATAGTATCATCAAAAACAGTAAAATTTTTAGGAATAAATTTAGACAAGGACGTAAAAGTATGTACTATGAAAACTTTAAGACTTTGCCAAAAGAAATCAAAGAAGACAAACAAATAGAAATTTATCCTATATTCATGGATTGGAAGGATAAATATCATTAAAATGGTCATACTACCCAAAGCCATCTACAGATTCAACACAATCCCCCTCAAAATACCAAAGCCACTGTTCATAGCAATAGAAGAAAACAACCCTAAAATTTATGTGAGACCACAAAAGACCCCAAATAGCCAAAGCAATCCTGAGATAAAAGGGCAAAGCTGGAGGTATTGTACTTCTTGATTTCAAACTATATTACAAAGCCATAGGAATAAAAACAGTATGGTACTGGTACAAAAATAGCACATAGATAGACCAATAGAACAGAATAGAGAGCCCAGAATTAAATTCCAGCATTTACAGTCAAATAATATTTGACAAGGGAGCCAAGAACATCCAATTGTGGAAGGACAGTCTCTTCAACAAATGGTGCTGGGAAAACTGGAGAAAGACATACAGAACAATAAAATTAGACCCCTATCTCACACCATTCACAAAAAATAACTCATAATGGATCAAAGATTTAGACATAACACCTGATTCCATTAAACTCCTAGAAGAAAACATAGGAAAGAAACTCACCAGTATTGGTCTTAGCAATGATTTTTTGGACATGACACCAAAAGAACAAACAAAAAAAGCAAAATCAACAAATGGGACTACATCAAACTCAAAAGCTTATACAGAGCAAAAGAAACAATCAACGAAGTGAAATGGCAGCCTACAGAATGGGAGACCATTTTTGCAAACCATATGTATCAGATAAGTAGTTAATATCCAAAATATAAAGAATTAACATAACTTAGTAAAAAAAATCCAACAAAAAATGGGCGGAAGAACTAAACAGACATTTTTCCAAAGAGGACATTCTAATGGCCAACAGGCACATGAAAAGATGTTCAACATTGCTAATCATCAGGGAAATGGAAATCAAAACCACAAGGAGATATCACCTCACACATGTTAGAATGGCTACCATCAAGAAGACAAGAAACAAAAGGTACTGGTAAAGATGTGGTGTAAAAGGAACACTGTTGGTGAGAATGTAAGTTAATCCAACCCCTGTGGAAAACAATATCCAGTTTCCTCAAAAAATTAAAAAGAGATCTACCATACAATGCAGTAATTCCATTTCTGGGAATATATACCCAAAGGAAATGAAAACAGGATTTCAATGAGAAAACAAGATGCTTATCACAGAATTATTCACAATAACCAAGAAATGAAAAGACCCAATAACCATCAATGAATGAATGGGTAAAAAACATATGGTACATATAAAAATTGAATATCATTCAGCCACAAGAAAGGGAGATATTCTGCCATTTGTGACAAAATGGATGGACCCTGAGCACATTAAGCTAAGTGAGATAAATCAGACAGAGGAAGTCAAGTATTGTAAAATATCACTTACATGTGCAATCTAAAAAAAAAGTCAATCCTGTGGAGAAAAAAAAACAGTTAAATGGTGGTTACCACAGGGTGGGTAGAGGGGGGGATAAGACTGATGGTGATTAAGGGTACAAACCTGTAATGAGCAGTAAATACACCATAGAGGTTTAGTTACAGTAAGATGAATATGATTAATAATACTGCACTATAATGATAGAATGTGAGAATGATAAATAGTGCTTAAATGCCAATCATATTACAATATATAATGTATCATATCAATATCTACACTTTATTTTTTTAAAGATTTTATTTATTTATTTGACAGAGAGACAGCCAGCGAGAGAGGGACCACAAGCAGGGGGAGTGGGAGAGGAAGAAGCAGGCTCCCAGCAGAGGAGCCTGATGCGGGGCTCGATCCCAGAACTCCGGGATCACGCCCTGAGCCAAAGGCAGATGCTTAACGACTGAGCCACCCAGGCACCCCAATACTCTACACTTTAAAATTGCAAATTGTAACATGTCAAATTTATCAAATAAATAAATAATAAAGTCATAATCATCAATGCAAAAAATTTATTTCCTTTGCACAAACTTTGACTTTTATTAAAAATAATTTAAAAATAATATCCAAGTTGTATAAGATGAATAAGTTCTAGAATCTGATGTACGATATCATGCCTACAATTAATAATACTCTATTGTACACTTAAGTATTTGTTGAGAGTAGACCTCATGTTAAAATGTTCTTTGCATAATAATAATGTATTATATATCCATGCATATTACAGCAAAATAAAAATTTTTTCATATGGATTACCTAAACAATAAAAAATACAAGTCGAATAATAAAAAACATAATAACCAAATTACAGAAATAAAAGATAAAGAATTATAACTATCATATATGTAAAACAAATAGTTTGTAACATCAAATGAATACAGAAACTTCAGAGAATAAAATCTCACAGATAAAATTGATATTTTAGGATTTCAACAAAAAGCACAATATGGGGGAAATAATGCGTATCAAAACAACAGGTTTAAGACTACATTGCTTTACATGGAATGGTTTACATTAACTTTAATTTCACAGTTAAACACTGTTTTTAACAACCAACTAAAGTAATGACAGTTTTGGAATCTGTCCAGGCAAAAGCACACTCTGTATTTAAAAGTACTTTAATTATAAACCATATCTTCTGAACATTATTAGTGGAAAACAGATATAATTAACTCCATTGTTTTTAAAAAAAGAGATAAAAATCACCACATACAGAATTACAACAGAAGTTCACAAAAATAAAACATATTCTATAATAAAAAAAGGTATTTGTAATATTTTACCATTGGATTCAACATAATTAAATTATGTATATATATTCAGCCTTTGCTCTTTATATGACTAACAAGACAGTGTTATAATGTTAGAAGTGAAAATCACTACACCATCAAATTTTAAAGAAGAAATAACAAAGAAAGTGTGCTTTTTATGAAACTGAAAAAATAAAGCAATAAAATCTCTAAGTATTCAATTAGTTATTTGCTAATCTGGAAACTACCTACACATAAATATATTCTTCAGATTAAATATGTTTCTATTTGTTGCATACACCTACAGCTGTGTTTAAGTGAAACACCTTTCCCTTTAAAATTTTTAAATAACTTCTATAGTAGTAAAGCTCACAGAATTCTGTTTTGATTGATGTTTGCCTCTTGAATATAATAAAGGAACAAAAACATCTCTCCTCCTAATTTTCACCATCTCTGGTTTTGAATTGCGTTTCAGACAATAAGTAATGTATACAATTGAATGCTTTTTAATAAATTTACAGAGTAAATTTATAGTTACAGTGCAACTATCAACAGAATTCAACGTTGAATAGGAGCGATAAGGTTGAATATTTTTCCCTTGCTCCTAAACTTGAGGGGAAAGCATTCACACTTTCCATAAGTATGATTTTAGCTATATTTTTTTCAAAATGCCCACTATCAGATTGAAAGGGCTCACTTTTACTCCTAGTTTATTGACAGTTTTTATCAAAAATAAATGCCAAGTATTGTCATTTTTTAAATTTTTACTGAGATGATCATGTAGTTTTGTCTTTTATTCTACTAATACAGTATATTCCATTAATTAATGTCCTGATGATAAATCAATCTTGAATTACTGGGATAAATTCTACTTGGTCATAGTATAGAATCCTTTTTATAGGTTGCTGGATTTGGTTTACTGATATTAAGAAATTTTGCATCTATATGCATGAGTGATGTTGGCTTCTAGTTCTCTTATGATATCTTTGACATTACTGGTTTCATAATATAAGAAATGGTGTTCCTATTTTCTGGAAGATTTTATGAGGTACTGGTATTACATCTTCCTTAAGTATTTGATAGAATGGTTTTTCTTTTAATTCCTCTCAAATACTGATGTTCCCCCATGGATTTGCTCCAATTCTGTTCTAGTATTGTTTCATCTATCCTCCTTTAATTATCTAATCCACACCCATATGATCAGCTTGCAGTTTGTAGGCTAAGGACTTCCCAATGTCTTCAATTCACATTTCCCTCTTGAGTTCTATATTTCTCTTTTCAACTGCCTATTGGCTATTTGTATTTAAATTTTGACTGGCAATTCAAATACCCAATTGTCCTATCTGTGTTAATGGAGTAAAAGCCACCCATCTGCAGTCAGAGCCATAGACTTACCGACACCCACTTTTCACCACTATGTATTTAATGAACACCAAATCTTATAACACTGCTTCCAAAATATCTCTTGAACTTTTCTTCTATTATTCTTCTCTGACAGAGTCATTATTCCTCACTTGGATTAAACTATTCACTCAACTGCTTTCTTTGTTCTTATTTTGGGGCCACTTTTGATTGTGTGTTTCAACCGGAAAGCATCATTTGACTATTAGAGGTGAAAGCAAGAATGCCCATTAACTTCTTTTTTATTATGTTCAGTTAGCCACTGTATAGCACATCGTTAGTTTTTGATGAAGTGTTCAATGATTCATTAGTTACATGTAACACCCAGTGCTCATCACAACACATGCCCTCCTTAATACCCATCACCCTGTTACCCCCTCCCCTCTGAAACCCTCAGTTTGTTTCCCATTGTCCAGTCTCCCTCTCTGATTTCTCCCCCTTCAGATTTCCTTCCCTTCCCCTATGGTCCTCTGTGATATTGCTTATGTTCCACATATGAGTGAAACCATAAGATAATTGTCTTTCTCTGCTTGACTTATTTCACTTAGCATAATCCCCTCCAGTTCCATCCATGTCAATGCCCATTAACTTCTAAGAGAAGTCTTCAATCAATAGAAAGGCAGTTATCTGCCAAAGCAGCCTAACTTTTAGAGCCCCCAGCATCGTAGTCGTACAGAAGAGTAGCATGTACCCTATTGGTATTTACTCTTTTTTTCCCCTTATCCCTTGATAATATAACAGCCCTGACTAAGGTTAATACTATCCTTTTTTCCATTAAGAATACATCTTTTCCTTAATTATTTCCTGCAATGATGGTGTAAAATTTAAGGCTTTTCATCCAAAGACTTAGATCCATAAGGAAAATTATCAGGTGAATATTAACATCAGAAACATAAACTGTTAATAACCTTATTGTAACATAATTTTCTTTGATTTGTTCTTTTGAATGTCTGCTCATACCATATCCCTAAAATCTATAGTCTGCAAAAATAGTTTTTAAAAAAATGAAAAGTCAAACACAAGTATATATGTGTGAAAGATGATAGATGATGATGATAGATGATAGATAGATAGATAGATAGATGATAGATAGATAGATAATAGATAGATGATGATGATGATAGATAGATAGATAGATAGATAGATGATAAAACTCTCTAGGGGTAGACAAACATGACAAATAAGAAAAAGAAGTTATTTTCATACCTAACCCTTAGAAAGTTAAATGTAATACATTTGCTTGATAAATGGATATTATAGTTAAAATCATAAAAAGCAATTACAGTGACATTTTCAGCCATCTGCATGTACAATGCCAATTATGTTGAGATGTCCACAATTATATATTTAAACTAACTGCCATTAATAAAAGTGCCTATTTAAAAAATCAGTTCATTTTACAAATGAAACAACAGTTAATACCAATTATCAGTTGTCAAGGTAACAGCTGAATACTAAAAGGCGGGCATTTTGCTCCATTAGCTTATGCAATCTGCTTCCTAGATGGGTGCATAGGGTGTAAAGTCAAACATCCAAGAGATTACAATGCTTAGGTCAGATATTCTTTCTTTGACATTTAAACACTACCATTAAAGTTATACAGAAACACTATTAATTATGCTTGATTGTATCCTTGTCTAGGTTTTAAAGCAAATAATTACAGAGTATTTATATCCCAAAACATTTCTATATTACTAGTTAGAAAAATATGCTTCAGAATATCGTGAGATTTCTCCTCTTTTAAAAGAAATCACTTTATGTAAAATTAAAAACGTTTGTACATCCATTTCACTTTCACATAAATCATATACAAAAAGTTATATATGAGACTTTAAAAGAATCACTTGATCATAGTTTTTTCTGATTTATATTTTCTAAATTTTAAAAAATATATTTATGAGAGAATTTTTGTGCAACCTACTTTTCATTGTCTAGTGTTATTTCTTCTGTAGAGTCTTAATTTTTAATTGTGTAAAGACTGTATAATTTGTAGCACTTGTAGATAAAAAAGTAATATTTAAGTTCAAATTTTCTCATATTAACTACAAGTTGAATACATTATATAAATTAGCTTTT
Source organism: Ursus maritimus (assembly GCF_017311325.1). NCBI lineage: Eukaryota > Metazoa > Chordata > Mammalia > Carnivora > Ursidae > Ursus > Ursus maritimus. The sequence goes on from NW_024423453.1 coordinate 54,637,824, forward strand.
AAAATTTTGATGTTTAAAATGATATATCTTGTAAGGAATTAATATCCAAAATATATAATGACTTACACAACTCAACACCAATAATAATAATAATAATAACAATAATAATTCAATTAAATATGGGCAGAGGACCTGAATGGCATTTTTCAAAAGAAGACATACAGATGGCCAACAGAAACATGAAAAGATGCTCATCACCACTCATCATCAGAGAAATGCAAATTAAAACCACAGTGAGATATAATTTATACCTATCAGAATGGCTAAAATCAAAAACACAAGAAACAACAAATGGTGAGGATATGGAGAAAAAGGAAGCACTGTGCACTATTGGTGGGAATGCAAATTGGTGCAGCCACTATGGAAACAGTATGGAAGGACCTCAAAAAGTTAAAAATAAAATTGCCATTTGATCCAGTAATCCACTACTGGATATTTATCCAAAGAAAATGAAAACACTAGTTTAAAAAGATTATGAACCGCTGTGTTTATTGCAGTATTATTTACAATAGCCAAGATATGGAAGCAACCCAACTGTTCACTGATGGATAAATGAATAAAGAAGATGTACATGTATGTATACATATGTGTATATATGTGTGTATATACATATGTATGTATACATACACACACACACACACACACAACATAATGGATATTGCTCAGACATTAAAAAGAGTGAAATCTTGTCATTTACAACAACATGGATAGATCTAGAGGGTATAATACTAAGTGAAATAAGTAAGTCATAGAAAGAAAAATGACATATGATTTTACTCATATATGGAATTTAAGAAACAAAACAAATGAACAAACAAACAAAAAAAAAGCAAACAAAAAAACCCAGACTCTTAAATACAGAGACCAAACCAGAGGAAAGATGGGTCGGCAGGTGGGTGAAGTAGATAAAGGGAATTAAGAGTACACTTATCTTGATGAGCTGAAAAATGTATAGAATTGTTGAATCATTATATTGTACATCTGAAACTGATGTAACACTGTATGTTAATTATACTTCAATAAAATTTTGATGTTTAAAAATCTTTGGTAGGTGGAAAATATATATTTAGTCATAATTTCTGCTATGTCTCTGATTTGTTATAAAAGAATCAGCACAATCATAAAAGTTAGCATACTGAGGATATTTACAAATTAACAAGATCTGTGGTTTTTGAAGTGTAGTCCCTGGACAAGTAACATCAACATCACCAGAGGACATATCAGAAGCGCAAATTATCAGGCCTCAATCCAGCACTATGAAATCAAAGATTTTGTGGGTGGCCCCAGCAATAGGTTCCAACTTGTCCTGCTGGTTATGCTGATGCATGCACAAGTTTGAGAACCACTGGACTAGACTACTGCTTCCCAAACACTTGTCTGTAAACTGATATTGATTAATGACAAAATCATACCACTTGGCATCAGGGAGAAAATTACAGCCAGCAGCAATTTCTTAGAAAAATGTTAAATTTTACTCTAAGATGACATTTTAGAGTACTTGCTGGTATTAAGCTGTATTTGCCTTATTAAAATGATGGTGATCGTCTCTTAAAGATGCTTTTTAGTAAGATGAAAAATTGGGAACTCTGTATTCATTCTTAATATTTTTCTTTTCTGTTGTGGGGGAGGGGTAGCTATTGGGTTTGTGTTGAGTAAATTACTAGTTTATGTCCACTCCCTTTATTCATTGAATAAATAAGTGAAAGTGACCCAGCAAAATTAAAACTTCTCTAAGTCAACTAACTAACTATATGTAGAGCTGGACAAAACTCCAAATCTATGTCAATAAATTTTTTAAATAGCACATCATTCCTACGTGTTGTTAATCTTTGCCTTTCCCAAATACTCCCATTAAAAATTCAATTTGTCCTAAATCTTAACCTATAACTATAGTAAGACTATTCTTAATAGGTTACCTGTTGTCTTCCAACATCACTCAGATCAGCACAAGAGCACAGTAATTCTGAATGTGGAAAAGGTGGAGTTTACTGAAGAAATACTGTTTGCTACAATATGGTCAGGGCTTGCCTTCTAAACATCTTTCCCGAGTTTTATGGGATTTGCTATCAACATCAAGCCTTATGGGTTATAAATCCACTGAAATCAGGATTCTCTTTTTCAACTTACAGAAAGTGCTTTTATTGAGGTCATTAATTACCTCCATCAAAATCCAAGATAAGACACTAATCCTTTTTGTAGACCTAGCCACACCATTTAAGTAAGAAAAAATAACCTGATCATTTATTTTAAACACTTCTTTACTTGATTTCCTAATTTTACTCCTACTCACTGACTACTTTTTTCCCTTTTCCCAGCCCTCTTAAACCTATTTGTATCAAGTCTCAATCTTTAAATATCTGCTCCATACTAGTGCCCTTGGTGAATCCATCAAGTCTTATGGCTGTAAATAAGATTTATAGGCTGCCGTTTCCCAAATACATATCTCCAATCTTGACCTCACATCAGAAACCCGCTGAGTTAATATAACACATATACTTCATCTATACATTAAGGTCCAGCAGGATCTAACTCAATATATTTCCCCACCCCCAAAAAAATGCAGCACTCATTCCTCCCCAAAAACAATTCTCTCAATTTTCCCATATCAATTATTGGAAGTTAAATCCATTCAACTACTGAAGCCAAAAAATGTACAGCCATTTTGACTCGACTTTTTTTCTCACATCTTAAATTTAATTTATCAGGAAACCAAGTTGGCTCTACCTTCAAATTCTAAGTATCTCTCACTGTATTCACGCTATTTCCCTAGCTTATATCATGACTGTTTTTACATTTTAGCCTCCTCAGTACTCTACTTCCTTGCTCCCTTACCCACTTTGGTCTATCATCAAACCAGTTATTCAGTCAGATCATGTCAGCTCTCGGGCCAAAACCTCCATTGTCTTCTGATCCCTCCTAAAACAATAGCCAAAGGTCCTATTTTTGCCTACAAGTCCCTAGATGGGTTCACTAATCGTTTCCCCTTTCTAAATGATTTTTTTTTTAAAGATTTTATTTATTTATTCGACAGAGAGAGAGACAGCCAGCGAGAGAGGGAACACAAGCAGAGGGAGTGGGAGAGGAAGAAGCAGGCTCACAGCAGAGGAGCCTGACGTGGGGCTCGATCCCACAACGCCGGGATCACGCCCTGAGCCGAAGGCAGACGCCTAACCGCTGCGCCACCCAGGCGCCCCCGTTTCCCCTTTCTACCTTATTACCTGCCACTTTTCCCTGTCTACTCAACTGCATAAACACTAGCCTTCTGTTTTGTTTTGTTTTGTTTTTTCCTGAACACGCCAGGGGCGGGGCACCTGGGTGGCTCATTTGGCTAAGCGTCTGCCATTGGCTCAGGTCATGATCCCAGGGTCCTGGGATCGAGTCCCATATCAGGCTCAGCAGGGAGCCTGTTTCTCCCTCTCCCTCTGCCTGCTGCTTCCCCTGCTTGTGCTCTCTCTCTCTCTGCCAAATAAATAGATAAAATCTTTTTTTAAAAAATGATAGAGACATTTTAAGTTTGGAAACTTTGTTATTTTATTTTTTTTAAGTTTGGAGAATTTTACCTTATTCTTTCCGAAGCCTGAAACACATTTCTCTTAAATATCTTCATGGTATTTTACTTCACCTCCTATTAAGTCTTTGCCCAAAAGCCATTTTCTCTCAAGAACTTAGTCTACCCTATTTAGAATGGAAACTTCCACCAATCATGGCACTATTTCCCTTCCCTACTGTTTTTCTCTATGGTACTTATAGCATCTAACATTCTTTATATTTTAAAATTTATTTTATTGTTACTCTTCCTCTTTCCATTTTTAACCTTGTATAGTAGTGAGGTAGTGATTTTTGTCTGTTTTGTTCACAGCTGTAACCTTGGCACTCATAGCAAAGCCTGGCAGAAAGGAAGTAGTCAACAAGTACTTTTGAATTAATTTTTGACTAAATTATCAGGATGTTTTCGTAAAAGAATACTCTTCAGGCAGTTTGTCTTAGAAAGAACAAAGGAGGGAATGTCCCTCTACAGCTAGACTCAAAGGCTTAAAGTCACGTGTCTATGGTTTTCCTCTCACACTATCACTATTTCTTACTGTTTCAGCAATATAAATATTTTGAAAAACACTATCAATAATTTCTTATCCTATGCAAAATTCACTTAAAATCTATCATATCTGGAATATTATTTGTTTCTTTCCAATAATAACTAGTCAATGACATTATGTCCACTGCTTGCTTGTATATATGCTATATACAATTTACACTCAACACTTTTTATCCCCCCCCCCACTCCCCCTTTTCTCTTTCTCTCACCTTATTGCATTTTTCTTTCCTTAGGGTCTCCCGCAACTTTGCAACAAGGTTAGACACACATACATATTAATATATTTTTTCAATGATCCTTCTATTATCCAACTGTATCTCACTTATCCTTAACTGCTTTTAATCAAGATTACATTGTGGTGATTCTTGCTACGAGGACTCCTGCTGTATTTTAACTTAAAGCGTCTGAAATCTGTGATGGAATTATATCCCCATGTATAATTACTCCCAGCAGTCTCAAACAGCATCAGGCATTCAGATGTCTGTGAGTGGGAATTCCTGAAGTCTCACCCTCATTTACTACTATTGCTTTGATTTGTAAGTGTAAACAATTCAAGATGAGTCATTTCTAGCAGGTGTCAAGATTTAGAGCTTTGAGTTGTACTTAATTTTCAATTGATTCTTCATGGACTGGTTTTGGAAATAAAATGAACAGCATTTTGTGGAGTTTGCAGAAGGATTTCTTTTTTTTTTTTTCTAGTTTACTTCATTCTGAATTTCTTTTTTTTTTTTAATTTTTTTTTATTATATCATGTTAGTCACCATACAGTACATCCCTGGTTTCTGATGTAAAGTTCGATGATTCATTAGTTGCATATAACACCCCATGCAATATGTGCCCTCCTTACTACCCATCACCAGTCTACCTCATTCCCCCACCCCCCTCCCCTCTGAAGCCCTCAGTTTGTTTCTCAGAGTCCATAGTCTGTCATGCTTCATTCCCCCTTCTGATTACCCCACCTTTCTTTATCCCTTTCTTCCCCTACCAATCTTCCTAGTTCTTATGTTCCATAGATGAGAGAAATCATATGATAATTGTCTTTCTCTGCTTGACTTATTTCACTTAGCATTATCTCCTCCAGTGCCGTCCATGTTGTAGCAAATGTTGAGAATTCGTTCTTTCTGATAGCTGAGTAATATTCCATTGTATATATGGACCACAACTTCTTAATCCAGTCATCTGTTGAAGGGCATCTCGGTTCCTTCCATGATTTAGTTATAGTGGACAATGCTGCTATGAACTTGGGGTGCCTATGGCCCTTCTCTTCACTACATCTGTATCTTTGGGGTAAATACACAGTAGTGCAATGGCTGGGTCATAGGGTAGCTGAAGGATTTCTATATTAGTCTGCTAGAGTTATCATAACAAAATACCTCAGACTGGGTAAATTAAACAACAGAAATTTATTTTCTCACAGGTGTGGAAACTAGAAGTCCAAAACCAAGATAGCAGCAGGTTTTATATCTTTTGAGGTCTCTCTCCTTGGCTTACAGATGGCCTCTTGCTGGGTCCTCACATGATCTTTTTTCTGTGCATGCATTTGGTGACTCTCTGTGTGTCCCAGTCTCCTCATCTTGTAAAGACACCAGGCATATTGGATTAGGTCCGTCTAATGGTCTCAATTTACTCATCACTCTAAAGGCCCTATCTCCAAATACATCATATTCTGAGGTACTGGGGATTAGGATTTCAACATATGAATTTTGTAGAGACCGAATTCAATCCACAATAATCCAGAAGTCAGTGTCCTCGGCTTGAAATAATCTTTTAGCTTCACTCCCTTTATTCTGTCTCATACTTTTTCTCATATACATAGTAAGAAATAATCTTTGCTTCAAATTAGAATTATGCTAATTCATTAACATAGAGTTCACTACTTAGATTTTGATGTATTACTCTTGCTCTTTTACCCTAAAATAGTACCACATATGCTGAGAAAACAAGGAAACACATACTAAAAATTAAATTAACATATATCACATTTACATATTCATCCACTTGAAAATATTTATTCAATAATATGAGAATATCTATGGAATGTCTATTATTGCTCTAAAGAATATAAAACATATATGCTAAAGTTTATAAAACATATGAAAATCTAGTGAAAAAAATTATGATAAAAAATTAAACTTATCCAAAGAGAAATCTGGATTTGCCTCAACTCATGGGAAGTGGTCTTTATGCCTTTGGAATGTCCTGCCCAAGAGAGTATGTGGAGGCCTTGGCCACTGAACAACCTATCAATGTGATTTATGACAGGAGCTTTGTGCCACACAGTATATGCTTTACCTCTGGAAGGGCTGGAGTCTGAATATCAGCTACACAACATCTATTCTACCTCTGGAGGGGCTGGAGTCTAATGATTAGCCACACAATACCTTTCTATCTCTGGAGGGGCTGGAGATTGAAGGTCAGTTTTGCAGACAGTCCGCAATAGATCTCCAATAAAATTTCTAGATAGCAAGGCTCAGGTGAGCTTTTCTGGTTAGCAATATTCCATGTGTATCGTTACACATCAATACCAGAAAACTAAGGCTGTCCGTGACTCCTCAGGGATAGGACAACTGGAAGCTCCACATTTAGATCTCTCCTGTACTTCTCTTCACTACGTCTGTATATTTGGGATAAATACCCAGTAGTGCAATGGCTGGGTCATAGGGTAGCTGAAGGATTTCTATATTAGTCTGCTAGTCTCTGCCCCATGCACATTTTCCCTTGGGTGGTTTCAATATGTATCCTTTAGCTCTAACAAATCATACCTGTGAGTATAACAGTGAATTTTGTGAGTCCTCCCAGGAAATTATCAAATCTGAAACTAATCTTGTGGACAACATATGTTCTCTCTAACTTCACAATGGTGTGTATAAGTAATTGAAGGAATATAAATGGTATTTATAAGAGATATAAAATATAACAGGTAAACACAAGGTGAGGATGTGTTATTTACCTAACGGAATCAAAGTTGAGTTTCCCAGAAAAGACGAAAGCTAATTAGAAATTTGGTGAACAATGGAAAGGTCATTTCAAGCATATGGAATAGTATGCTAATAGACAATGGCAAGAAGGTGAGAAACAGTGTGTTTTGAAAAATGGACAGTAGCATATCACACATGCTAATAATCTGCTCATTTTTACATGAATATAATTATAAGTGGCTATATGTCTCAGTCTAGTGATATTAATTTTAGACTTCTAGCTTCCAGAACTGTGAGGGAATAAATTTCTGTTGTTTTAAGCCTTCGAGTCTGTAGTAATTGTTACAGTCACAGGAAATGATTAAAGAGTCTAAGAAACATATACAAGTCCTTGTCTGAAAACTGAACTGCACTGCATGAATGAAAATTCACAAGGTCAAGCAAAGAAAAGCTGTACACAAGCTATCAGCTGAAAAATTCCTAGAGGTCAGACAGGGACAGGAGATGATCAATTTCCAACCTGCCAAAGTAGAGAGAACTGGGTGAACATCTGGGTCATTTAGTAGATTCCTAATAGACTTACTCCCAGGATTGTCAAATTTGGCAAATAAAAATACAGGATACCCAGTCAATTTGAATTTCAGATAAAAAACATTTTTTATATAAATATGTCTCAAATATTGAAATTCAAGTTTCAGTTTATTTCATTTATAGTATTGCACGGGAATACTTATCCTGAAAAAAATGATTTATTGATTATCTGGATTTCAAATTGACTGGGTTTCCTACTTCCTAATCTGACAATTCTTCAGACCCATCTTAATAAGCTTAAGAAAAAGTCAGAAACAAACAGTTAAAATGCCTGCCAAATCAAGGCCCAAAATTCTCAGAGAAAAAGAAAATATGGATAGTCAACAAAATAATAAATACAATGCCAGTACCTAATGAAAAATTGTCATGTAATCCTTCTTGCCCCCCAAAAAATATATACAAACAAAATGTGATCTATAAACTGGATAAAAATCAGTTAATAAAAACAGACCAAAAAATGATAGAAATATTAGAATTAGCAGTCAAGTTCCTTAAAAAAGTTATTGCAAAAATATCCAGGAACTTAAAACTAGTAATAAAAAGGAAAAAGGTAGGGAAAAATATAAAACATATATACACAAACATACAGAAAAACAAACCTAAAAATTATGAAATAAAAAATTCACTGTTTGAGATGAAAAGCAAATTAAACACTGTAGAAAGAAATATCAGTGAACTTGAGGATGTAGTAATATCAACTATACAAACTGAAGCACACAAAGAAAAAATGGCAGTTAAAAATTAAAGTCTGAGTAGCTTATGGGATATCAACCCAACGGACATGTAATTAAAGTTTGAGAAAAGAGAAGGAAAAAGTCAAGAACTAGAAAAAATATTTGAAGAAAAGTGGCCAAAATTTTTCCAAATAACATAAAAATTACAAACCTACAGATTTAAAAAGTTCAACAAACCCTGAGCAAAATAAATATAAAGAAAGCATCAAGGCATCATCAAGTTGTTATGTCAGTAATAGCATATTACATAAAAACATTGCAAATACAATATTTACTATGTTTTTAAATATTTCAGACATATGACAGTTAAAAATGAAAGAAATCTAGAAGTCTATCTATAAGAAAAATTAAATACAAATTATGTATGAATAAAATTTTTCCCTACTGATGAAAGCATACCATAAATCAAGTGCTTTTCTTCATTATTTGTCCTTTTCTATTTATTTTAGGATAAGTAGTGATCAATCAACAACAAGAATGTCTTTTCCAGTTTGCAAAGTCAGTCTATAGCAATTGCAAATCATCAATTTATAATATCACAATAATATCACAAATTTCAGTCTGGGAAATATTCAACATTCAGAGTAATTGAGAAGCAACATGAGAGATTTTCATGCAGAGTGTGTGTAGAAAAGTAAACTACATTTTATCAAAATTGTGTTCTTGTTTTATTGATGTGTCCATTTAATTTCAACCAAATTAGTAAACAGTAAATGTTTTCCACATTTTCTCCAAAGTTCTGAATTTAATGTGATTGAAAGGACCAGTTTTTACATTTTAAGTCTATATTTTAATAAATGAAGATGATTTAATAAATAATGAGGGAAAATATTAAATGTATACTTCAATAATGGAAATTCATTTTCCTAAGGATTTCCCAGAACAAAGGCTAAACCAAGGAGTAAATTAATAAGCAAAAAGTCAATTCAGGTTGATTACAATTCAAAGTGGCAGCCACATTATTTTCATGCAGAGAAAGATTGTTATTTTATTTCTTCCCTCAAATCAAAAAAAAAAAAATAGAATCCAAATTACACAATAGCCTCTTTTGTTTTCTTAAAAATGGCTACCCTTTATTTAATAGTAATAATAATTTTAAAACCCATGAGTTTATCTTCAGCACAACCACATAGAGTGACTATGACAAGGCAGCTGCCAGCATGAAGTTGTCCCTGTGTTTATATCAGTGCAATTTTCATACAGATGCCTCTTAGTTTAACATACTCTTGCTCCATGGCCCAATGAAGAAAAACACATGGGAAAATGCTTTGCATGTAATAAGGTGCTATATGAAAACACATGTGGTAATAAAAAGTGTTATATTAAAATCTAGCTTTATTTTCTAAATTCGCTCTACAATTTATGAAAGACTAAATAACACTATATGATTATTTAAATAAAACTAAAGAGCCCACAATAAATCAGCTAGACTGATGTTCAATAATACACCATAAAAAGATAACTAAATTGAGAGTTGTTATATTACTTGGATAACAGTGTGCCACCAGTAAGTGACTGGAATCATATAGGCCTCAGTGACAGGACTCTGATGAATAATAGTCTTGCTACTGATCACATCAAAGCCCTTCATGAAATGGCTGGGATGTCTGGGTGAAACTGCAAATCATATGAGTAATGTAAACCTCCTGCGATCCATTTGCCCCCTTTCCACAGGTCTCGGCCTGAGAGCAGAGGCAACTTTGTGAAAGCATAGCCAACTTCAAGCCTTCACTCTATTTTTTTCCTTTTCAGTTTTATTAAGACATAATTGACATATAAAATTATAAGATACTCAAAGTGTATATTGTGGTGATTTGATATTTCTATACATTGTGAAAGGATATACCCCATTTAATTAACACATATATCACTTCACATATTTACCTTTTTTTTTTTTTTAAGATTTTATTTATTTATTTGACAGAGATAGAGACAGCCAGCGAGAGAGGGAACACAAGCAGGGGGAGTGGGAGAGGAAGAAGCAGGCTCACAGCAGAGGAGCCTGACGTGGGGCTCGATCCCACAACGCCGGGATCACGCCCTGAGCCGAAGGCAGATGCCCAACCGCTGTGCCACCCAGGCGCCCCCACATATTTACCTTTGTGTATGTGTGAATACTTATATTCTACTCTCTTAGAAATTTTCAGTGATAAAATACAGTGTTATAAACTAAAGTCAACATGTTATACATTAGATTCTCAGACCTTATTCATTTTATAGCTGAAAGTTTGTACATTTTGCAGAACTCTCCCTATTTTCCCTTACTCCTAGGTCCTGGCAACCACTTTTCTCCATTTCTGTGAGTTTGACTTATTTATTTCTTTTTTATCTTTTCCACATGTAAATGGTACATGCAGTATTTGTCTTTCTCTGTCTGCTTTATTTCACTTAGCATAATGCCCACAAGGTCCATCCACATTGTCTTCTCATGGCTGAATAATATTCCATTGTTTATATACCACACATCTTTATTCATTTACCCACTGGCAGACACTTAGATTGTTTCCATATCTTGTCTATTTTCAATAATTTGCAATGAACATGTGAGTGCAGATATCTCTTTGAGATCTTCAGAGTTTTCTTTGTATATATGCATAGAAGTGAAATTGCTGAATCGTATGGTACTTCTATTTTTAATTTTTGGGGAAACCTTTATACTGTTTTCCATAGTGGCTGAACCTATTTACATTCCCCAAACAGTGTACAAGGATTATCTTTTCTCCACATCTTCACCACATTTTTTATTCTCCACTCTTAGTTTATAATACTACACCTATCCCTCTTCACTCACCCCAAAACAAATTTGTCTTTGGCCCAACCTCTAGTTCTCAAAGTCAAAACACAACTTTGGTACCACCCTGTTATGACCAAGTTAAGCATGAGAAGAAGGCTATTAGGAAAGATTTGACATTTGGAGAATAGTAGAAATTGGAAACAAAGAGCGGATTCACTCAAATTATAAATCCTACTCCTTGACAATTTATGGGAAGAATAATCATCCTTTAAAGCTGTGATCTCTCAAACTAGTATTTATCAGAATATTTGCTTAAAACAGATTGCAGGTTTCTTCCTCAGAACTTCTGATTCAGTAGGTCTGGGGTAGGACCAAAAAATTTGTATTTCTTACAGTTTTCTGAGTGAAATATCCCTGCTGGTCTAACAACCACTTTGGGAGAACCATTGCTTTAACGTGATATTTACTTGTTAGTAATTTGTGTGCCTATGATGCATTTTTTTAACAATTTAAATGTGCACTGGGCTAGAAATAAATGCATTATTCTTACCCTTGTGTGGCTGCTGTACATGTCCTACATTTTCTTATGAAGATAGCTTCCAACAGACTTAGAAATTATTGAGGAAATATATTTGACCATATATTCATATTAATAAAACTATTAATATTGTCCCTGTTGATCTACCTTAAGATAGCTTAATATCTTGACATCATTGGCCTTGTTTCATATTTTTATTTTTTTTAAAGATTTTATTTATTTATTTGATAGAGAGAGAGAGAGCACAAGCAGGAAGAGCAGCAGGTGGAGGGAGAAGCAGGCTTCCTGCTGAGCAAGGATCCTGATGGGGGACTCAATCCCAGGACCCTGGGATCATGACCTGAGCTGAAGGGAGGGGCTTAATTGACTGAACCATCCAGGCACCCTTCATTGGCCTTGTTTTAAAAACATAAAGAACAATGGGGTGCTTAGTGGCTCAGTTGGTTAAACATCTGACTGATGGTTTTGGCTCAGGTCATGATATCAGGGTCATGAGATCAAGCCCCGTGTCAGGCTCTGTGCTGGGTGTGGGGCCTGCTGAAGACTCTCTCTCTCTCTGCCCCTCCAGCCCCACCCCCTGCTTGCAGTCTCTCTCTCAGAAAGAAAGAAAGAAAGAAAGAAAGAAAGAAGAAAGAAAGAAAGAAAGAAAGAAAGAAAGAGAAAGAAAGAGCATTGCATTAAGCAAAACTTGCATAATAATGGATATAACCTCAAGAAGTTAATCAAATTATAGCAATTAACAATCATACATTTATATATCATCATATCAAAATAAATATATGAGAAAGTAATAATTTTATTGGGGAATAGAAGACAAAAATATTTTTTATTTTAACAATTTACATAAACTTGTAGTTAGTGACTGGACTATGTCTATACACGAGTGAAAGTAAAATGTAGTTAATAGGAGAGCTTTACATAAAATAAAAAACATGTCTAAAATCGAGAAATAATTGAGGTCTGGCTTATTGGGAGACTTGAACTGTCTAAGCCATTTTTCTGTGAATCCCTTTGAAGCACAGACAGCTACTTGCTGCTTCTGATGTACTGTACCCTGAAAGCAGTTGCAGGTAATGGTTCTAAGTGATCTACTTCAAGTAGCAGGTAGCTTCACTATGTCCTGTGCTGGGATTAACCCATAAACCCGGTTAAAAGTTAAACAACAGCACAGATCAATGGAGGTTTGCAAGACCCCACATCTTCCTTACTCCTCTTTCCTGTGAGTTCATTGAAAGCTGAAATCCCAATTCATTGTTTTAGAGCCTCTATACAACATTAAATCTCATTAATATACTTTTAAAAATTAAATAATCATTTACAGCAATTCAATTATTTACTAGTAGCTGTTGCTTTTGACGATTTTTGTCTTCCAACACTCTAAATGACTCTATAGTAATTACAAAATACTACAGAAATGTTTCCAAAGACTTAGGGCTTAGTGTAGGCCTGCTGAGCCAGGATGCTTGAGTTCAAATTCTTGTTCTATCCCCTATTACCTGAGTAAACTTTGGCCAGGCCTCCTGTGCCTCAGTAGGCTTGAGTAAAGGAGTTACATTACAGCTGAAACAAGAACCTCTATGCTTATCTTTGGGGTCAACTGGAAGTCTGGAACTGACTCTTGATCAAAATAAGGGAAGCAAGTGTTATAACTAATAATGTATAACGTATTATTTAAAGTTCAAAAGTTCCTCCCTGGTAGCACCAAACTGGTGAAGTTATTTAGGGCTTACACTGGTATTTCCAGTTAGACACCTTTGATTAATTAAGTGATTAGGAGCATTAAAAATCCCACTGGAAACTTTTAGGGATGTCTCTCAAAACTAAGGTTTATCACACATATCATGATGGTTCAACCTGGACATGAAGCGTGTTCTGTGCAAATGAGAAAAGAGTTTGAGAAGCAGCACCTGGAAATCTCTCCTGGATTTTGGCACTTCCCCACACTCTTTCTACTGTTCTACTGCCTTTATTAAAACCTTTCAGGTGTATGTTCTATGGAATCTTTGGAGTCCTTTCAATTATGTGACCCATTGCAATCTGTGCAGATGGCATGGTTTATAATTTAAGTAATATTGAAACCTCTATTTGAGCAAATTAAAAAATAAAGAAGGGAAGGAAAACAGGAACCATTGTTACCAGATGACTTCCTACCCATTCCTGGCATGAGGTTGCACAAATGTTGCAATAATTTTTATGAGGAATGCCTGCCAATGGATGTTGGAGAAATGGATCCCTGGCTAGGGCAAAAAGCTAAATAAATTTATAGAAGAAATTCAAAAGGAGGGCAAGTCAACCAAGCACATTGTACCTTGGTTGCTTTTGTCTTTTCTAAAGAAAAGTATAGGAACAGAAACAGCTGGTGGCTTCTAGGGTCACAGAATTGCTGCATGTGATTCAGCCAATGATGCCCAATGAGAGTTTGGAAGGTGACTTTTTTTGTCAAAATATAGTCCCTATATGAACAAAAATCACTAAAAGTTTACAAATGTGGGAGAAAATCAAGAGACTACAGAAACACAGACATATTCAGTTCAATCATTAAGCTACTTCGTAGACTATTCCACACTCATTTCTGAACTTCTACTGAAATCAACCATTGTGCTTGGGAAATCAAAGAGCTATCTCCCTTGTATCAGATACTATTAAATGGACAAGCATGTTAGTTCTTACTCAGGACCCTCACTTACTGAAGCTTTTGCATAAATATAGGTGAGGGCAAACACCTAATTTGTTAAGCTCAATGAAGGTGAAAGTAAATAATACACACTTAAAAAGAATTGTCCAAACCTATCCTTAAATATTAAAGCACACTTCTTCTGAGGCCACTGAGATGTAGAGAGTATAAGTAAATTTGATTAGTTTTAATAATTCTAAAATTTCTCCTAACTCTGCACTTTTGGTCAAGACATCGTTCATGCTTTGATAGAGGAGGGGGGGCTCCAGCTGCTTGAACTCCCGACTAAATTGTTGTAGGGGCAAGATGAAATGAGGGGGACTATGGGGGAACCCCTTGCCCAGTTACTGTAAATCGAAACTAATGATGGAAAAATAATTATAGTTATTCAAAAGAAAGAAAATAAGAATAAAAGGAGTTTAAAAGAAACTCAAAAAGATTAAACTGAATGTTAAGTATTCAGAAGATTGATTTAAAATAGCACTAAAAAGAAGACAATAGAAGGTATAACTCTGAAATTTTAATGAATCACTATATAAAGATTAGGTGATCTGACTGCCCCACCAACTATTCAAACTATGAAAAGACTGTGACAGATTTGCTCAATTTGCCCTAGCCTTAATATTTTTTGAAAACTCTGATTACTATAAAATAATGAATTTATAATCCTTGAGTCAATGGCAATTAAAATTGAGTGGAACAAAAGTGGAGAATATGACTCTGGGTGACAAGAGGGCCAAAGTCACTTAGCTCAACACCTTAGCAAGGGATGCAAAGCTGTTAACATTAACTTGAGTAAAATACCCTGAGGGTGGTGAAGAAGCTTTAGATTGCTGGACACTGTTGCCCAATATAATGTAATACTAAAACCTGGTAAGGAAAAGTTAACAGGCAATATAAAACATCTGGGGAGATGTAATGAGCAACTGTAGAAGATACAGGTAAAATTATGGCTTAAAATATAGGAATTTATTAACAAATTTTTGTATGGTTGTCTTACCCTGCCAGAACATATTATGGGAACAGATGTAATGTTCAAATGGAAGACTCTTACTTTACTCAAATTATTAGAGAAAAAAGTTGTCTCAAAAATCTGTGTTCATTCTCTTCTAATGGCACATCGTAGATGGAAACATTTAAAATTATCTAAGCCCAGTCAAGTGGCTAATTTAAAACAATTAGAATGGACTAGGGTTGGATACCTGAAGTGCATAAAGAAATTTTGATTTAATTAAAGTTATTTTAGATGCAGGTATATCAATACCCACAAATTCCTTATTTAATGACCTGTGAGAAAAGCTGATGAATCCTGGAGAGATTCACTGTATATTATAGAAATCTTAATAAATTACACTCCCATGCCATAAGTAGTACACAATATGATATTACATATTCAAACTGTGCAATAAGCTAAGGGAAACTCTAATTTTGTGATCAATTTAGCTAATGCTTTCTTTTCTATTTCTACTCATGAAGAAATTCAAGGCCAATTCGCATTCATGTGGCATGGATGAAAAAATATGCTTTTACTTGTGTTTTCAGAAAAATATTTAAATTCTTCTGCTATTCCTATACCTAATAAGATAAAAACTTTTTTTTCTGTACACTAAATCCCCAAAACTGACTCATCATATTGGAAATGTAAACCCTTTGACCAACATCTTCGCAGTTCCCCTACCTTACCCCAGCCCTAGTAATCACCATTTTACTCTCCGTTTCTATGACTTCAGCATAGAAGTCATATAAGTGAGATCATACAAGACAGTGTATTTGTTTTCCTCTGACTTATTTCACTGAGCATAATGCCCATAAGGGCCATTCAAATTGCCACAAATGGCACAATTTCCTTTTTTCTCATGGCTGAAAAATACTCCATTGTACATATAAAACACATCTTCTGTACCCATTAATACGCTGACAGACACTTATGTTGTTTCCATACTTTGGCAATTGTGAATAATCCTACAGTGAATATGGGAGTGCAGATAACTCTTCAATATCTTGTTTTCAATATCTTTCCCATGGGGCACCTGGGTGGTGCAGTTGTTAAGCGTCTGCCTTCAGCTCAGGGTGTGATCCCGGCGTTCCCGGATTGAGCCCACATCAGGCTCCTCCGCTATGAGCCTGCTTCTTCCTCTCCCACTCCCCCTGCTGGTGTTCCCTCTCTTGCTGGCTGTCTCTATCTCTGTCAAATAAATATATAAAATCTGTAAAAAAATATATCTTTCCCAGAAGTGGAATTGCTAGATAATATGGTAGCTCCATTTTTAGTTTTTTGAGGAAACTGCATATTGTTTTCTATACTGGCTGCACCAATTTACATTCCCACCAACAGCGAAGAATTCCCTTTCTCTACACCCTTCCCAAAAATTGTTATTGCCTGACTTTTTGATGAAAGCCATTCCAACAGGTTAGGTGATATCTCATGGTTTTGGTTTGCATTTCCCTGATGAATAGTGATATTGAGTACCTTTTCATGTACCTTGTGGTCATTTGTATAATAAATTTTCTTTGGAAAAATGTCTATTCTGTTCCAATACCCATTTTTAATTGGATTGTTTTATTTACTATTGAGTTGTATGTGTTCTTTATATATTGTGGGTATTAGAGATAAACTTGGACTTGATTCAATTGGAAAGTACAGTTACTTATTATACTAATGATATATTATTTATATATCAATCTGAACCTTAAGCTAAAACTTAATTATAAATGCTTATTAGTCATATGACCCCAGAGGATGGCTGATTAATCCAACTAAAGTACACAGTTCAACAAAAATGGTAAAATGCTTTGACATCTCTTGGACAGGGGTGACTAGGGCAGTCATCAGACAACCAAAAATAAGTTATTATTCCTGTCAATTCCAAAATCAAAGCAAAAGGTACTAAAATCGATTAAGTTATTCAGTTTCTATAGAAATCACATATAATCACCTGAAAAATTTCTTAGCCCCTATTCATAAAATTATAGGAAAGAAAGAAAGAAAGAAAGAAAGAAAGAAAGAAAGAAAGAAAGAAAGAAAGAAAGAAAGAAAGAAAGAAAGAAAAAAGAAAAGAAGGAAGGAAGGAAGGAAGGAAGGAAGGAAGGAAAAAGGAAGCAAGCAGGCTCTAAATTTGAGAAGGGCTTTGAGGAAAAAGTAGGGTTTTTTTTTTTTCTTTCTTTGAGGTCTAAAAAACAGCACAATCAATCCCTTTATAAACTTATTACCCCACACTCATCTTAAAACAACCTTCTCTCCTCCCACACTCAAATTATTTGGGAAATGTTCCTTAAAGGTCCATTATTGCCACCCAGAGGTAACTGTTGGTATTTTGGACTACAAATTAACCTGGGGCAACTCAACGGGGGAATGGGATAGGTTGGTGATGGGTAGTAAGGAGGGCACATATTGCATGGTGCACTGGGTGCTATACGCAACTAATGAATTATCGAACTTTACATCAAAAAAAAAATGCAATATGATCCAGAATGTGAGCCCAAGATAACTGGAAAAAGAAGGAACACCAATGCTCTGTATTACAGAATTTGTCATTGAATCAGATGTGGGTGTCAAAATGCAGCATTTCTAAAATAATCCCCATATAACTCCCAGAATAACCTCAATAACTGTTATTACTGGTTAGTCAACCAGGCTTAGCTACATATGCAGAGGGATGTTAAAGATCCCACCAGAAACTTTCAGCAAGTTCTTACAAAGCAAGATACATTGCACAACTGTTGGCTCAATATGGAGATGGACTATAACCTTGCAAACAAGAAGGACCTTGATAAGCAGGCTCCTACTCCTTGCCCGAACTCCTTTTTTCCTGCCATATTATGTCCTTACTTTTATTAAAAACCTACACAAAGATGCCATGTGGCATTAACTGAATCTAATTTTCAATCTATTCAATCCCCATCTATATTATGGAGCAATAACGCTTACTTCATAGGATTGTTTAGAGGAATAAATAAAATCATTTAAAGTGTTTACAACAAAGCTATAACAGTAGGTGCTTAAAAATATTCTTTTATCACTGGAACAATGGCATCATTAGCATACTTAAATACATAATCTCCCACGGTGAGGGCCATACATACTTGGATATATGAATTCTAATGTTTATTTTTTAATTATCTCATAGTCACACATCATAATAGAATCTGTTATTTTACCAAAAACATATTTATTTCAATGGATAAGATTAGCATATGCATATGTTGGAAACAGAATATTTTCATACTATGATATGAGTTTTATTTTCTACTTCAAGAAAAGTTAAATCAAGTTTAAGGCTCAACTTTGGCCACGTTTGCTCTATAAGAACATATGTTTCTCCCTATTACCAGGTTAAACATGTCAAAGATGAATAAGATGCATCATATGTTTTATTTCAAAACAAAAGAAAAAGCATTTATAAACTAAAAGCTAAGTATCATCCAGAAATATTTGATACTGCTTTTTAATATACTTTGCTTTAAATAATAATTTCAGATGAGACCAATTTAGCAGCACAAATATTTCTTCTTCATTAATGATAATGATTCTCTGACTTCTAATCTCTGTGAAATATATAAGAATTATTATTCCAGGAATATGAACTTTGTTTCAAATTAATATACATGACTAATGTGCTAGAATCTAATTTTCAAAGTGATGAAAATAATTTTATAGTATGTTACTTTTTTCCTCAACTTTTAATTAAATTTCTTCTATAAGGATTTGGAAATCTGATTTGAAAAATAATTAAAAATGGGTTATTTTTATTCATGAATTCTATTGCTATAAAATGGAAAGGGTCAGTGCAAATTTCCAATTAGAGTGAAATTTAAATGACTTTAGAATATCAGAATACGTCCAAAGTGCAGAGATAAAGGTAATTTTTAAAATCACATTTTGTTCATTTATCCATGACATGGATATATGTTATTAATTATATGTGAATTTGCTTGAAAAATTGCTTTAAATTTCAACATCAATTACTTTGATCAATTTATAAAAATTGACATGGCATTTTGAGTATGACACGTATGGTATACTAAGTAAAAATCTATTGTTAGAAGTGATAAGCAATATAATTCAGGAAAGATAATTTTTGCTATTTTGCATCAGAAAGAACCTTGAAGTAAATAAAAAGTGAGGCTATAGAGATTATTAGCTAAGATGACCAATAATCCTATTTTTGAAGTTCTAGGACAAATTTTTTTTTAAATAGTACATGGATTTGGGTGACACATGATTTTGGTATTTAAGCTAACAGATAATTTATATGTGTGTTAGAGATTAAGAGAACTGTCATAGAGGATGGCCACCAGGGAAAGTCTAATGGCCCCACCAACATGATTAATGATATTGCCCTCAGCTCTAAATTTTGAGAAAATCAAATTCATTCATTCAAAAACTATTTTTGGCATACTTTTTATATTTTATACACTTTTTATGTACTTTGTGTATGGTAGTAAGACCAAGAAATTGTCCTCATAGAGCTTAATTAGTGACAGAGCCATATTTTTTTTAAATAAAGAGAAAAATGTCATTTTCATTACAGAGGAGATGAAGAAAGAAAACAAAGGTAGAAATAGTGTTGTAAGTGGAAGGATCTATTAAAAACATGTCAAGAAAGATATTTCTATGGAGGCAATATTTAAGCAAAGGTCTAGATAAGAGAAAGAGCCACTCTTGCCAAAACATGGAGACAGGGATCTGCATAAATGAAAAGGAAGTTAAATGTCAGTTGCTAAGGTTTTGAGTATGAGCCAAGCCTGGTGTCTGCAAGACATCATGAAGATGGCATTCAGTCAGTAGCAGAATGAGCCATTGGAGAAGAGGTTGGAGAAGAGGGCAGAAAGATAATCAGGGTTAGATCATGGAAGATCTTGTATGACTTGGGAAGAAGTATGGATTTTACTTGAAGGGTTTCAGAAGTCACTGAAGGATTTTGAAAAGATGAGTAATATATCTAATTTACTCCATTTCCTGAGTGGAGAATGGACTCTATATAGAAAAGCAAGTTGTCAAAGAAGCTCTGTGAGGACGATTTTGCAGTAGTCTCATCTTAGATTAAGACAGTTATGTTGGAAGGGATGAAAGTGAATGACCATATTCAAGATATATGATAAAGATAGCATCAATGCTGATGCTTCAGGGTAGACAAAGGTAGTAAAAGATGAGACCTAGATTTTTGGCTTAAGCAACTCAGTGGATGGTAGTAGCATTGAATCAATATTTTGGAGCTCAGAGACAAGACATGAAATTGATTCATAAATATATGGATGGTTTTAAGGTTCAGGGATTAAATTTGATAATAAAGGGCAAATGTTTACATAAAAACAGAAAAAATATCAAAGACCATCCCTAGAAATTTTCTAAATGTGGAAATTGGTAAGAGGAATTTACAGCAAAGGAGATTGAGAAATTGCAACCAATGAAGTCAAAGTAAAACCAGAAGAGAGTGGTGTTCCAAAAGCCAAGTAAACAACATGTATCAAAAAGGAGAGATAAGACAACTATTCTAAATAAGATGAAAACAGAGAATAAGCCACTAGACTTACAAAGATTACCATCATTCAGGACAAAAGCACTTTTAGGGGAGTAGGGGAAAACTTAACTGAAATGATATGAAGCATGAATTG
The DNA here is from genome assembly GCF_017311325.1 of Ursus maritimus. Lineage (NCBI taxonomy): Eukaryota > Metazoa > Chordata > Mammalia > Carnivora > Ursidae > Ursus > Ursus maritimus. Next base: position 54,658,721 of record NW_024423453.1, read on the forward strand.
TTAAAGTAGAAAGAGGAAGTATATGTAACTGCGTGAAGGACCTTTCCCTATGCAGAGAAAAAGAAAAACGGAGTTGTAGCTAGTGGAGAATAGAGTCAAAAGAATTTGTTCTCTGGTTAGTTGGTTGCTTGTTTTTTAAAATGACAGTTGCTATGACATAGTTGGGGGCTAATGGAAATATTAAAAAATAAAATGATGATAATGAGAATAAATGGGATGATTTCAAGCTTAAATACCTTGTATAAGTTAAGAGAGAATGCGTAAGTCAAGTGCTTGGACACAGATAGGAAAAGAGCCTAAGTTAGGAGCAATAACCATTATTACAAGATGTGAGGAAGAACATATTTGTACAGATGTGCATGATGGATGAAAATGTCATGACATATTAATGCATATTTCCTCAATGAAACAATAAAAGAGGCATCTACTATAAATTGGAAGTGTGGAAGAGTGTGGGGATTTGAGGTTTGGTGAAAATTAATATGTGAAATATTAATATGTGAAAAAGACCTTCAAGAGAGTGGAAAAGATGAGCAGGATTTTCAGACGCGGTTATCACAATGCTTGATATTTTCTGTCATATATTTAAGTTGTACTCAATCTAGTGTTTTTACTGTGGATATGTTCTCCTTATTCATTGTGATGTGACCATATATATATATATACACCTCTACTTTCATAAACATTTTCACCACATACTTATTAGATTTAGATCGACCAACATAACACAAACATGAATTTTATAGTAAACAACTGACTTAGCAAGAATTATTAGTGTAATTTGTAAGCCCTGCACTTTTTAATGGTCCAATAGTTACTCACTTCATTAGTGTTAATGTCTGCAAAGTACACAAAATGCATTCTAAAAAGAACATCAACTTAACTATCGAATTAGGACAAAATATCCTTCACTCCAGTCCAGGACATAGGACTTTGGAAAATCAGCATAATTTAAAATGAGAGTAATTACTTTTTCTCATATGTTTATTGCTGTTCTAACTCTGTTGAAGTCAAAAATATAGACTTAATTATTTTCAAACATGATATGAAATTATTAGTATATGTTCTGTCCATTTGCCAAGTCTTCTCAAGGGACCTAAAGATAATTAAACAATAAGAAAAAAATTAAACATTAGCATAAATATATTGGTCTTTGTTACCAGGTAAGAGAAAGTTTGACCAAAAATTTTCCTATTTATAGAGTTGCTCTTTCTCAGTTATGTTTAATTTTAACTATGACAACAAGATGTATCTAAGAAAAGAGTAAGAGCAAAATCAATAGTCATTTAAGAGGTCTTGCTTTTTGGTGTATTTAGTAGACATTGAAATGAATGACTATTATGACTGAATAGCAAATCCTTCTGAACCAAATATATTTGTCAACTAATAAACTGATAAATATTTTGATAATAAATTATAATGTTCAAATCACTCAGAGACTTACAGAACTGAGTTCCATTTTTTTTAAGATTTGTTTATTTTAGAGAGACAAAGCACACAGAGGGGGAGAAGCAGAGTGAGAGGGAGAGAGAGAATCTCAGGCAGACTCCCCGCTGAGCACAGAGCCCAATGTGGGGCTGGATCTCTCAACCCTGAGATCATGACCGAATAAAAAATCAAGAGTTGGACGCCTAACAACTGAGCCACCCAGGTGCCCTGAGTTACCTTTTTTTTTTTAGTTTTTGATGTAGTATTCAATGATTCATTAGTTGCATATAATACCCAGTGCTCATCACATCATGTGCCCACCTTAATGCCCATCACCCAGTTACCCCATCCCCCTACCTACCTCCACTTCCACAGCCCTCAGTTTGTTTCCCAGAGTCAAGAGTCTGTCATGGTTTGTCTCCCTCTCTGATTTCTTTCCATTCAGTTTTCCCTCCCTTTCCCCATGATCCTCTGTGCTATTTCTTATGTTCCACATGTGAAGGAAACCTTATGATAATTGTCTTTCTCTGATTTACTTATTTCACTTACAATAATATCCTCCAGTTCCATCCATGTCAATGTAAACAGTAGGTATTCCAAGTTACATTCTTGTAGTGGTGGTGGTGGTTTTTTTGTTTTTGTTTTTGTTTTTAAGATTTTATTTATTCATTTGACAGAGAGAGATAGGGAGAGGGAAAAGTAGGCTCTCTGCTGAGCAGGGAACCCAATGTGGGCCTTGATCCCAGGACCCTGGGATCATGACCTGAGCAGAAGGCAGATAGGCAGATGCTTACCCAACTGAGCCATGCAGGTGCCCCCAAGTTACATTCTTATAACAAAACTACCATTCCCATAAAGTACATATCTGAATACACTTCTCAGAGTTCACACCTATTAAAAAAGTAAAACTAGAATGTGTGTTATACTCTCTCTTATTCTGGCTGTCAGTAACATCCATCCCTGGATACATGTACTCATTGAGAAAGTAATTTATCCATTTCATTATATTATAATATATGTTAAAGACAGTTATGTTTTTAGCAAAATGCGCATCATTACTCTGAGGAAATCTATCAAGAAGAAACAGTTTTAACACTTGGAGCCTTATGTTCACAGGATTTTTTAAGATTTATTTATTTATTTTAGAGAGAGGGCACATAAGCGGGGGGGGGGGCAGAAGGAGACGGAGAGAATTCCAAGCAGGCTTCAACTCTCCATTGAGTGCAGAGCCTGATTCAGGGCTCAACCTCACCACCTAAGATCATCACCTGAGCCGAAATCAAGAGTTGGCCACTTAACCGACTGAGCCACCTAGGTGCCCCAAATGTTCACAGGATTTTTTAAAATTAAATTTCAATGTATTAAGTAAGAACTTCCAGTAATGGTGTCCAAGTGAAGTAGTTGTGTATACTCAACCACTTTAGATAGATAATAATTATAATAAATGACAGTTATAACAACTGTATAAAATAAAAAGTCAACAATGTAAAGATACTAGAAGTTGTCCAATATCAGACAGAAGCCATAGAAAATTTTACTCTCAAAAATCAGTTCTTAAAACAATAATAAATTTAAGTTTGAGACTTTGGGGCCTGAGTTTCTGGTTTTGGGATTACTAGTCCTCTCAAACCCCACAGCTACAATGATACAAACAGGCAGGAAAAAAACGATAGTCCTACATGGTCAGAGTACCAGAAGTGAGTTTAGGATTGCAAGAGGAGCTGACAACTTAAAGCAAAAATATTAGACATTCAAAGAAACAACCAAGTGTGACACATATCTAGTAGATTTTCAGTAGAAACTAATTCTAAGTGAGCCCACACATGGATTTAGGAGAAGACCTCAAAGCCCCTATCATAAATGTTTGAACATAAGAAGAAATGGAAATTTGAGTAGCTATCAACATTAAATCCATAATAGGAATAAACTTTACCAAGAAGAACTCCAGACAAGTTTGGCTTCACTAGTGAAACCAATCAAATGCTACAGAAAGAAATAATACTAATATTACACAAATCCTTTTAAAACTAAATGAAAAAGAAACACTTCATAACTAATTTTATGAGGTCACGATTCCTCTGATAACAAAACTAGACAAACCTATTATGAAAAAGAAAATCCAATACCATAACCTTTATGAATATTAGATGTAATTTTTAAAGAAAATATTAGCAAACCAAATTCAACAATATATTAAAAATATAATACATAATGGTCAAGCAATTTTTTCCAGGAATACAGGTTAACTTAACATTCAAAATAAATTAATATAACTCAACATATTGATAGAATAAAGGAAATAGTTCATTTAATTATCTTAACAGTTCCAGAAAAAGAAACTTCAAAAATCTACTAATCATTCATGATGAAAAAAAGAACCTCTTAGTAAACTACGAATAGAAGATGTCCTCAAACTGAAATATATCTTTTAAGGACCCATAATTAATAATGTAATAATTTAATGATGAAAAATTGAATACTCCCCTCTAAGATTTGTAAAAGGCTAGGATGCCTGCTCTCCCATTTATTCAAAATTACACCAAATTCCTAGCCAAGAAAATAAAGAAAAATAAATTTTAAAAAATACAGATTGGAAAGTAAGGGGTAAACTGGCTTATTTATGTGGAATATCCTAAAGATTTACAAAAGAGCTGCAAAAACTAACAAGTTAACTTAGCAAGGTCACAGAATACAATGTAAACATATACAAATCAATGCCATACCCATTTATTAGTATTAAATAACTATAATATAATAAAATAGCAAATACAATATGAATTTCAACGGAATCAGAAAATGTGAGGTATTTCAGATAAAATTTAACTCACTGAAAACAAAATATTCATGAAAAAAGTAGACTTCAATAAATTGAAAAATATACTATGTTTATAAATCATGAGATTAAATATTATATAGAGATCATTTCTTCTCAAAATGAACCTATAAATTTGGTACAATCCCAATTAAAAGAAATTGGAAAACTGTTTCAAAACTCAAAAAATAATGGAAATAACTCACTGGAGACAAAGAAATTAAAAAAGGAGGAGGTGGAGAAAGAGGAGCAGGAGCAGAAGGAAGAGAACATCAAGTCTGACAATTCACATTACTTGATTTTCACACTTATTATAAAGCTACAGTTATTAATTAAGACAGTGTAATATTGGGGCCCCTGGGTGGCTCAGTTGTTAAGCGTCTGCCTTCAGCTCAGGTCATGATCCTTGCATTCTGGGACCGAGCCCCGCATCAGGCTCCCTGCTCAGCAGGAAGCCTGCTTCTCTCTCTCCCACTTCCCCTGCTTGTGTTCCCTCTCTTGCTGCCTCTCTCTGTCAAATAAATAAATAATCTTAAAAAAAATAAAAGTGTAATATTGGCAAAAGGAAAGACATTCAGATCAATGAAGTATAATGTACAGTCCACTAATAGACCCATACACATATGATACAATAATTTTTGACTCAAGTGCCAGGAGAAATTAATGGAGAAAAGAAAATCTTTTAAACAAATGGTGCTGTAAAACTGAGTTTTCCTATGGGGAAAAAAAATAAAGCACGACTCTTACTTTATACCATGTAAAATATGAGTATTGACCATATATCTTATAAAAGATGTAACTATAAACTTCTAAAAGAAACATTATGACAATGGAGCAGGCAAAAATCTTTTAAAACACAAGGAGTAGGAAGCTAAAAATTATTAAGTGGACTTTGTCCAATTATCAATTAAAAATAAACAAAGAAAAGTTTCCCATTCATAAGACACCATTTCAAAAATGAAAAGACAAGGCACACACTGAAAGCATGCATTTGTGAATCAAAGATGATAAAGAATATGTGTCTAGAATGTACAAAGATCTCTTACAACTCAGTACTAAAACCATCAACTCAGTTGGAAAATGGATAAAAGACTTGAACAATTTATATAAGAAGATGTAAAAATGGCTGTTTAGTATATGAAAAGTTACTCTGTATTCTTAGTCATGAGGGAATTACAAATTAGAAGCATAATGTGATATAACCACAGTTATAAAACTAAAATTTTAAGAGGTGATAATGTCAAGGGTTGTCATAAAAGCATCCTTGCAACAACCAGGTGATCAACAGGTAAATGAATAAATAATATGTAATATATCCATACAATGGAATATTACTCAGCAATAAAAGGAATGAACTCTTGATACACACATGAATCAATCTCAAAAATATTCTACTAAAAAAATCCAGATAAAAAGAATACGTATCACATGATTCCATTTATAAGAAATTCTAGATAAAGCAAACTAATTTTTAGTTGCAAAAAACAGATCAGTGGTTGCCTACGGCAAGACATGGATGGTGGGAGAAACTACAAAGGGATATGGGAACACCTTTGTGGGTGATGGAAATGTTTTGGATCTTAATTGTGTTTTCAGTTCACAGATGTATATACCTTCAAAAATCAGCAAATAATACACTTTAAATGGATTCCGTTAATTGTAGACAATTTAAAGTTGTTTATAAAAATAAGAAAGATAAGTGGAAAAGAACTAGTAGCTTACAGATTTCAATGACAACCTTTACAGGCAAGCTTAGAGAAAAAAATGTATACACATAATTTAACAAGATGACCTCTACAAAAGATATACAAATATAAATTACCTCATGATAAACATCTAAAAGGGAGGTAGAATGGAAATAGTAGTTTAGAGAGGCAGAGGAAGGACATAGAATAGTCAACTGTTAAATAAGAGCTTAGTATGTTTTTTAGATGATAGTGGGAATAGAATATTGCTATGGTATTTGGATCTCAGTGGATGCTTTTAGAAGAGTAAAAAGATAAATTGCAACTATCTAATCTTGAATAAAAATATTTATGTGACACCTTTAAAAAGGATGAGGAGGTACATATTTCTTCAAAATTCATTAGGGAAGGGGTACTTGGGTGGCTCAGTCAGTTAACTGTCTGCCTTCGGCTTAGGTCAAGATCTCAGTGTCCTGGGATCCAGCCCCGCCTCAAGCTGGCCTTGAGTACCCACCTGTTCAGCAGGGAGTCTGTTTCTCCCTCTTGCTCTGCCCCTGCCCCTGCTCGTGCTCTCTCTTTCTCTCTCAAATAAATAAATAAGAATTTAAAAAAATATTCAGTAAGGAATATTGAGACAAAACCACTGTCTAACTGGAAATAAATTTGTTCTATTTATAGCTACTTTCTTACAATTATTGTTTTTAGGTATTTTGCAGAGCTCAAGGAAACAGTGTTATTATACAAGTATATAAAAATTTATATTAAACTTACATTAATACATTTTTGGAATCATGTATAAAATTAAAACTCCAAATTATTAATTAATAAATATAAGCACCACAAGACAGGAATCTTTGTCTTGTTCAGTGAAGTACCTTAAACCCCCAGCACATTTCCAGGCACATATTAGCTGCCTAATAAATATTTGCTAATAAATCGAATGTATAATAGAAAATTTGACTCCTAGGAGGATTAAATGTTTGTTTGGTATGGCATACTATACAGGAATTCAAATCTTACCTAGAAGATTGCCTGGTGAATAGTTTAAAAAAAAAAATCAGAAGGTTAATGTTGAATGGCTTCCAGCCAATAGCATGATAAATACTGCCCAAATTGGGATTGCCTTAGTTAGCTACTACAAATTTAAGAGGTTGTGGATTTCCTATGGCCTTCTTCCACTGGCTTCTCATTTAAGCCTCTACCATTCTATCTTAGAATGGTGCCAGAGAGCAGAAGCAACAGAAAAGAGCAGCAGAAAATCTCCATGTATCTAAAAGCCTGTGCTCTGATATAACCTGGTCATATTCCATTGGTTATTAACCTGGTCATATTCCACTGGTTTAAGCAAGTCACATGACTAAACCCAAAATCAAAGGTACATAAAAGTATATACATATAACAGAAATGAAGAAAGTGAATCATCATGAACAATTACATAACCTACACCATGCCTGGTATTCAGGTCAATGAACCTCTAACTTAAACAATTATTAGTGGCTACTACCAATATTTGCCACATTTTTCTATGCTTTACTAACTAATCCACCCTCCTTTGGATTTATCCACATTTTTTTAAATTATTAACTTTGACAGGTTACAAACATGTCTTCTTGGCCTAGAAGTCATTCTGTCTTTTCAGACTATTTTAGCAGATCTGCTCTCTTATCCAGTATGTGCTGATTTTATGTCAAGGGGATGATATTAATTCCAAGATACTGAATGCTGCTAATATTTCTCCTTTGTACCTATAATGTTGAATTTTTATTCAAATAAATGAAGCAGAAAAAATTTTATATAGGCCATATATAACTATTCAAAGTCAAATTTAGAATTAATACAATTTAAAGTACATACTTCAGACCTCCCACCTCCCTACTCTATCCCTGAGTGTTTGTTTCTTGGCTTCTCTACTGGAAGACTCTTTCTGTACTTCCAAGCCACATTTCAAATGCTACTTCTTTCTTTATTTGCAGCCTATAGTAATTTGCTGCTTATGAAATTGTCCATAATATATTCTGTAACTTGCTTATGGTACTTACCATTCCTCATCTTGTATTCTACGAATTTTACCTACCTACCAAAATATAAATACCTTTGAATCAAGAAATATGCCTTTAATTTTAATCTATATCTTTGTTATCTTGTTTTATTTCTTAACAAAATACCTGCATAGCATAGAGACTGAGATTATAAGTTCTGATGTGGCCTACCTAGGCTCAAAGTTCCACTGAAGCACTTCTTAGGGTATGTTTTTAGGAAGTTTTCTATGTATTACCTCAATATTCTCCTCATGAAAATATGGGTAATAGTACCTAGCCTATAGAGTTGTAAGAATTAAATTCACTTATGTGGGTAAATTTGCTTGAAACAGTTCCTAATATAGAGTAAAAGCTCAACTATTGTTAATATAGAGTAAACATTCAACTATATTTTCCATATATTAGATACTCAAATAATATTTAAATGAGTAAATAAGTTAAACTTTAAAAATTATTATGAAAATCTTCAAATACAAACAAAAATAGAATTATCTAATGGATTGCCATCTCTTCAACAACTTTCAAGATTTTGCCATACTGGATTAATATGTCCCACATCTTTTTTTCATGAAGTGTATAAAGCAAATCCCAGACATCATAGTTTTAATTGAGTCCATTTTTTAAAAAGCTAAGTCATAAAGTAATGATGAGTAAAAATAATCATTGTCTGGAAGGAAATAAGGAAATTTTTACCAAATCTCTTTTCTCTCAATTATCTGATAATATTAGAGAAAATATGTTTGCCTCAAATATTTTGAAAATTTTAATTTCACATTAACATACTCAGTCTATAATTAGAGCCACAAATCATACACCTTTTGAAAACAATCATAAGAAAGAAAATGGGAGAACCTGCGTGGATCAGTCAGTTGAGTGGCCGACTCTGGATTTCAGCTCAGGTCATGATCCCAGGGGGTCCTGGGATTGAGCCCTGTGTCAGGCTCCATGCTCAGCGCAGAGTCTGCTTCAGCGCAGAGTCTGCTTGAGGATTCTCTCCCTCTTCCCGTGCCCCTCCCCCTGCTAGTGCTCTCTCTCTCTCTAAAATAAATCTTTTTAAAAAAGAAAGAAAATGATACTTTTAGTTGAAAAACTCATTTTCCTTTGTTTTTAATTTTGAATCCTATACATACAAGTATACAGTTATTTAGTAATTACTATATGCTCTTTAAATATACACAGAGAAAACATTAGACAAATTCAGACACAAATACAGACACAGGCACAAATATACATACATACATGTGTATGCACATGTATGTAGAATGATTTACTGATTATAACTTCTTCAAAAGCAGTCGACTATAATGCTTCTTTACATGTTACATGGTACCAAGTATATATTAAGTTGATCAGCATCTTATGAATTGAATGTAGCACACATCAGATATTTTTCTGCTCAGTGTACACATTATATTAAGATATCCTGCTTAATGATTTTTATCCATATTTTAACATCAGATTGATTTTGGGCAAAGTAGTTATGGATGCTGATCCATTGATACTTATTGTAATTTTACGTTCTTTCAACCAAAAGTTATTTATCTGTAATTCATTTTCAAAATCATTTAAAATTTTTATAGACTAAATGAACACTGTGTTGTTCACCAATGGCAGTAAAATGATATAATACACATTTATTTTGTGATATCTGGAACAATGTATGAAATTTATGGGGACAGGTATTTCCTAACAATTTATTAGAATTTAAAGGTATTTTTTAAAATACTTCCTTAAAATGTAATAAAATTAAATATTAAAATGAAAATATATATGAAGTGTGAAAATGATAGTGAATATATATGGTTTCTGCAAAAACTTATTGTTGGGTATTCAATTCTGACTTAAATACTTTATTTTTAAATTTATGACCAGATACACAGTAGTTAAAAATACTACTGAATAGTATAGATGCACAAACAACTTAGCAATTTGAAACATGAAGCTAGGGGCCAGAGCACCTGAAAGAGTATCTAAAAATGATAAAGCAGAAAATAAATCATTAACTTTGTGGTTAATCAACTTACCTTTCCATAAGTCATCTGCTTTTTCTAAAGATTACACTTCTTTCATTGGTTGGCTAATGTATGTTTCTTAAATCAACACAGGACCAGCAGTTCTATTTATTTTATGCAATAATTCTACCTACACACCTATGACTGATAGCTCAGTGTAAATACTGTATCTTGAGACATGCTGTATTCAGAATTGACCCTACGCTTTCTTTCCTGAGAAACTGAGGTGAACAGTAGACATATAAATTTGATTGAACAGTGAACTTCTATTCTTTCTAGCTATATAGGAAAACAAGCCTATGCAATTGATCACTTACTAAAACTCTTTCGTTGTACTCTGAAGTTAACCACTACCATCAAAATGTTCTGTGGAGACTATGTAAGTATAATGGCTATTTTTATAAAACTCTTCCAGTCTTTTGAGATTTGAACCTTATTTATAAAATTTCATGTGTGGTGCTTGACCTTTTCATCAGGAAATATTGATGTTTTAATTTATTTTCATTAATTTTTTAAGTAATAGATATTCAACGTAACAATCAAAGTTATACTATTAAATCTCAAACTTATGCTAATTTTGAATTTATTATTCCATAAAGGTAATTTAGATGCCATTACTTTCATAAGTAACCTGACTTTGAATTTTCACTAAAGTTATAAGATTTTTCCCCATATGTATTTCTATAAGAAACCAAAAATAGGGGCACCTGGGTGAATCAGTTGGTTGGGCATATGCCTTCAGCTCAAGCCCCACATTGGGCTCTCCACTCAGCGGGGAGCCTGCTTTTCCCTCTCCCTCTGCCTGCCGCTCTGCCTACTTGTGGCTCTCTCTTTCTGTCAAATAAATAAAATCTTTAAAAAAAAAAACTAACTAAAAATAAATGTGATTGTTAATTTTTATTTTGAATCTATGATCTCTTCAGAAAATAGTTTATTTTTGAGGGGCACCTGGGTGGCACAGCGGTTAAGCATTTGCCTTCGGCTCAGGGTGTGATCCCAGCGTTATGGGATCGAGCCCCACATCAGGCTCCTCTGCTGTGAGCCTGCTTCTTCCTCTCCCACTCCCTCTGCTTGTGTTCCCTCTCTCGCTGGCTGTCTCTATCTCTGTCGAATAAATAAATAAAATCTTTAAAAAAAAAAAGAAAATAGTTTATTTTTGAATGATTATTTGTTGAATTTAAGCAATATATAACTCAATTTAGTATTTTGTTTTCTTATCTGAATCATTTCAATCCAACTGCTCTAATAATAGTCCACAAACTTTTGAAGAGCTGACATAGACACTGAGTTATTTAAATATACATTTCAAAAAAGATATCCATTTCACAAGGTCTTAGAAATTATATGTAATTGTGTTCTGTGTTGATGACAATTTTTTGAATCTATATAATAAAAAATGCTTTCAGGAAGCTTTTTATTTTTACTGCAATTTTTTATGCAAAAAAAATCACAACAATTATTTGGTTAACCTTTGGCACAAAAATATTATTATTTACTCATTTAAAAAGTATTAATTTCCAAGAAAATTTTATTTATTTTGTTTTTCAAATTAAATATCGAATGATGATCAGAAAAGGGGCCAATTTTCATCACTATTACCTTAAGAAGCTTAATTTCATCTTGGGATTCTAGGATCTCATTGGCAGTTGAAACTTATTACTGTTTTATTAATTGTGCAGCAGTTACATTTCACTACAAAGAAATGAGTCATGAGGTAATTCAGACCAGCTTGGTAAATGATTTAATTTGTAAAAAGCTACTGTTTTCTCCCTTCCTATTAATTCAAGTATAATTATTTGGAAATAATATTATATTCTATATGCTGTGTATGCCAATTTATCAAAGGAACATTCAGAAAATATTTAAGTTATATTTCAGGGAATATTAAAAATTATGATGATGACAAGATTTTTAAAAAATTGCAATGATTGGCTATGGTTCCAGAACTGATAAAGAATATTAGAGACTAAAAAATTGAATTTGAGCATGCTTAAATATTCATTTTAAGTATTTTTTATAATTTAAGAGATGTTAGGTTTGACATATTATCTCAGCACATTTTGATGATAAAATGGTTTTATATAATCAATGTCATTATATTTTAAGGCAATTATTTGTTATCTTGAAATATATGGCCCGAGTGATTAGAATTTGGTATTAAAAAGACCAACAGTTGAGGTTAAGTTCATCTGTTTAATCTCCATTTTGAGTCTGGTGTTCTCAAGCAAAAGACAAGCTCTTCCATAGGAAATAAAGCAGAAGTTCTCATATTAGGGTGTGGGTGATTATTGACTGGGTTGCTTCTTAAAAATATACTCATAGGTCCTCTACCGAGCAGTTTCTATTCAATATATGACATCTGAACTTATATGCTTGATATAAATATGTGACCATTTTTGAGAGCTGCTGAGGTAATTCATTAGTATCAATTAAAAAATAGAGAAAATTAAAATATAAGTCAAGCAAGAAGCAAGAGTCATAGAAAAGTAGTTGCATTTCTGCAAGAAATAATCATATGTAATCCTTTAAAATTACTTTCTATAATTTTGGAGGTAGATAGCCCTTAATGATTAAAGTAGTTTAAGTGGGTTAGTTACATTGAGAAGGTAAATTTATTTTTAAGGCAATAAGTGTATTTTACTTATGTGCTTGACCATAAGACTGTCTATCGAAAGCAAGATTTAATTAAATGATTATGGCAAGCCTGGAATTGTTTTATTAATTAGTCAGATATAAATCACCTTTTAGGAAGATGTTATTATAACATCCCTCCTAGACTAAGGGAAATTGCACTGTAGAATGTTAAATATATAAAAATATATATGTTTTCTGTAATGTATAAGTTATTAAATTTATTAATAGTATCAATCATACTTATAATTATTTAATTATATTTATATGATTAATTCTATATTAATAAATGTATTTATTTTGTTATTAAATACATAAATTATGTGTGTGTGTGTATACATATATGTATACACACACACACACACACACACACATATTTGCCAAAGCCAGGATCCAAATCCAGTCATCCCTATGTTATTATAATTTGAGCTCTTACCACTATAATATACCGCCTCATCCAAATATATTGGCCTGATTCTTCTAGCAAAATTGTTAGCTGTTTTTGTCCTGTTTTGTCATTAACTGATCCCCTTTTTTTATATAGTAGCATTTTATTTATTATGGATTGATTTATTTGATTATACTCTTCCTTTCCGACTCAAAGTGAACTTTAATCCTCTTCTTTTTGCAATCCTTTTGACAACTTTATTTCTACCAATTTATTGATGGATAGAAAAATATTAATTGTAGGAGTATTACAAGCAACATAACATACTGATATCATAGTCCATATCTGAATTAACATTATATATTATACCTGAAGTAAAGATACAATTATTAAAATTATCTGAATCTCTACTATATATTAGGAGCTTTGCACATTTTGTCTAATTTCACTGTCACAGCAAATCTTTTCACAAAAATACCATTTAACAGGCAAAAGTTTTAAAACTCCTTTTGGAAACACCAGATATTCTGTTCAGTGGTTCTATAATATATTATTTGTAGTATTCAAACCTTCAAGGAAAGTATTCCCATTTTCCACAAGAATATACTGAGGCTTAGAGAAGGTCAGTACTTTCCTCCAAGTGAAAGACCAGGAAGTGGTGATGCAGAAAAACCATTTCTAACACACAAAAAAGGTAAAAATACCTAAGTATGATAATCCTACATAATTACTGACTTCATGTTACAAAGCAAAAATAGGTCCTTTGGGAACCCAATTAAGAGGCAGAAAATTAGCTACATAACTTTACAAAGATGCTTTTACTCATAAATGTGTCCCTAGAATGGCTCCCCAAAGAGCACCAAAGCCAAACAACAGCAATTTAGGCAATGTCTAGTGTGGGCAACATGATGGCTTGCATTTTAGCCCAACTAATATGGAGTAAATGCATTGGTACTTATCAGTGAATTACATGTAATGAAGGAAGAGCACTCAGAAAACAGAAACAAATTCAGAGCATTCTATCCAAGAGTGATTGCAAGCTGAGAAGAACTCCCATGGGAGCAGAAGCTGTTGATTAGGCAAGATTATTTTTAAAGCAGACTTTTCCTATTGAAGGGTATTCCTGAGGGAAAAACTTCCATCCAAGAAATCTGACTTTGATTATTTATCTGCAATATGACTTACTGAACAAATATTAATAAAAGGTTATTCATACTTTAGATTGCTTTCTACTATCACAAGACTACATTGTCTGAACTTTACACACTTTGATTCAACAAAAGTTATGAATCATGCTGGTTATGCTTCAACTTTTACTGAAGCCTCTGTTGAATTGGACTAGAAAAATTAAATGTAGTAACTTTTTCTTTGAAGCGAATTATAAGCATACTGTTAACTTTTTTAAGCCCTTTATAATAGCTATAGATTGCTTTTAAATGTAAAGGCTGAGCAAATACAACTGTGGAATAGTATGAAACATAAAGTCAGAGCCAGCTTTACCCTATAAGATCCATAAGACTGAGAACAATTTACTTAATCTTTCTGCATCTCACTTTTCCTATCTGTGAAATGGATGTGATAATAGCACCTATGTCATAAGAACCTCTTAAGAATTAAGCGGCAGATAAAGCACTAAGAAGATGAAGCATAAACAGTACTCCAAACAGGTATGCTAGTATTTGTGTTTATTTAGTGGAGTTCCCACGCTTTAACCCTACTCTAACTTAAAAGCTCTGACCTTCAGGAACCCAGTGCACTACTTCTAGAGATGAAGTTAAGTGTGTTACCAAGTTTAAGTTTACATAGACACACATATATGTGTTCAATCATTCACATACATATATACACACAAACACACATATACACATATACAAACACACATACATGTATGCAACTATTCATAAAATTTATTAATAAATTTGAATAACATCAGAAGTTTCATGAATGGAAATATAGTCTCTTAAACTCAGCATAATCTTTATTTGTCAATAGCTTCTACCATGCTAAAATTTTCATAATCCCACTCCCCTTCCTCCCCAGTTACTATGAGAATCTCCTTTTTATGGCAAAATTCCTCAAAAGTGTATTGCATTCATTATATTCAATTCCTCTCCTCCAATTCTCTGAATCCATTTTAACTCCGTTTTCACCCAAACCCACTTCACCTAAACTGTCCTCATGAAAATAAGCAGTTACCTCCATGTGCCTGAATCCCATGCCCAGGTCTCATTCTTCATTTTATATGTGAGTGTTGTTTGACGCAGTCTCCTTTGCCAAGAATGTTCCAGTTTTCAATTCTTGAAACTTTTCTTTTTCCTATTTTTAGCCACTCCTTTTGTCATTATATCCAATATAATGGTTTAACTGCAATGTATATACAGTCTTTCCTGAATTTGTATCTCAACCCAGCATCTATGCTTCAATCTCGGAGTCATATAACCAGTGCCTACTCAGTGAGTGGAAACTACATCATCTTAACAGCTCAAACCAAAAAAAAAAAAAAAAAAAAAAGTGAAAAAAAGTGAAGTTATCTCTGACTCCTCTCTTTCTCTCATACCTTAAAAACAGCCTATTTATCAAAATCTTTTGGCTCTACGTTCACAATATATTCTTTATCTGACCACCTCTCACCACTTCCACTACAACTACCCTAGTCCAAGCTAACACTATCATCACTTACCAACTTTATGAAATAGCTTCCTGCCTGGTCTCCCTACTTCCATTATCTGCACTCAATTCTAGGAACTAGGGATAGAACAGTGAACATGATTGTGAAAACCTCTGCATTACTGAAATCCGCATTCCACTGACGTATAGGAACCATCATTATTCCAGAATTAAACAAAGTCATGAAGTAGGAAGTAAAAACATTAAAGAGGAGATTGTGAGAAAGATTTTGGTCCTGGTTTACAAATTCTTAGAGCATTCACCATAATAGCAAGAACAATAATAAAACTTAAATTTGTAGAATCGTTTCCATTTTCAAAAGTGCTTACAATATACAGAACATAAGGCCTGTAGAAGATATGATACCACTTTTTCCTCGCTAGATCTGTTGATTTCTCTTAACTGCCAGAGTGTCTAGATGATTTAAAGTTATTCAGAAAGTTATTTTGACATTATATTTCTACTATTAACATTAATACTGTACACTCACTTAAATAAACATTAGGTTAAACCCAAACCCTCTTTAAGTATAAACAACACTGGAAGCTGTAAAAGCCACAACAGAAAAAATATGACTAACTATATTTTTATTTTTTCTAATTAATCAACCTATTCAACAAACAGCACAGGAAATAAGTCATCAGATTATCACAAATCACTTTTAAAAATTGTACTTCTCTTGTTAAATCACATGATTAAAGTCTTGAGAAATTATGTTTGAGCAAGAAGACTCAATAGTTATTTTAATGAGTCATATATTTCTGGGACTAAGTGGAATGGAGAAAGCAAACAGAAAGACACTATTTAGAGGGCATTACTTACTGATTTTTCCTTTTGTATTACCACCTCCCAGACCTACACCCAGCCCTCTATCTACCATAGATTTCTTCTATCAGCAGAAACTCCTTGTAATCAGGAAAAGCCTAGCTTGATTCACCAAAAAAGAATGGATTGGAGATTTTTTTAGAAAGTATTTCAGAGTTCATGCTATCAATCTCCCTGACTCAGCCTCTTTTGAATCGTCTCCAAAGATTCTTAAAACTCTGCTTATAATTTGTGGACATGCTTTTCTTTCAGGCATTTAAAAAACTGCCTCTTAAGACCAGTTTTCTTTGCCAACATCCCACCTTATCACAACACATAATTACAAATATATTCTTTCTAGATTTCCCTTCTATTTAGGTCCTTCAGACATTCTGGTAATTATGCTAGAAGGAACCAGAAAAAAAGTGATGTTAACAGTATGATAAGTATCAAGTATAAAACATAAAAATAATTATAGGCTATTTATACATAAGATGTGTTTCATGAACTATTATGGATAAAATGGAAATCAACTTTACTCAGAAGCTGCTTTGGATGGACGTTTCCTCTTTATTTTGGGGAAATTTATAATAAAGCAACAGGATGTCTTAATGTACTTTATCACCCTATTTCTTAATCACAACATTTGTGCTATTTTATTTTTAAATAAGCCAGAATTGAAAGCATTGTAGAAATATCTTTTCAAGTTAAAATAAAAGACACTTTAACCCCAGTAGACACATTGTTCTATGTAATGTGTATTAGTAATGGTTTAAAAAATATGTGAACCATTATATTTTATAGTTGGATGATTCTTGTGTTGATGCCATCACTACAACAGTAATCTTCTTGAATTACTGTTCAATTCTTTAGAGATGTTGAATATATATATATACATTCTTCTAGGCTGTTATTTAGCTGTCAGTCTCAAAATGTCAGTGTTTTAAAAGATAAATAAGAAAACAGACAAATGTACTGCAAGATAGAGGCATTGGTGCCTGGAGGTACAAACACCCTCTGTATACTTTTCATCACCTGTTGTACTGACTGCTGTGTGTTTAATCATCTAGCTCGTATATAAAAAAGTAAATATTCATAGTGGGTGTAGTAGTCCCTTCAAAGCAAAAAAAAAGGTCAAATTTATGAACCCTCAAGATAGGTGAATTATTGGCTTTGAAATGAGGATTTTTTTGTGCAACCAAGTTCACAGCTGAACTTATTACAACTTAATGTCCACTAGAAACTCTTTGAGATCTCACTCCCCTACAGTTCTCATTTTGTTTCAGCCCAAATATTGTGAATACTAGGATGATTGTGTATGGATATGACACTTCTTCCTTCAAGATACTGTCTTCTAATTTTACAATTTGGTGGACTTGGTCTTTTTCTTATGTATAATACAGATTTGGGCTAATTTGAATGCTTCAGAGATGGAAATGGTTTTAGAAAATGTTATTTAACCTATTTAGAAGAGGGAAGTAAATGTTAAATAATATCTCTTCTCAGAATCACAGGGTTATATATAATTTGTCTGCCAATAGCAACCAAGAAACAGGTGAGTCAGCCTCCCTCTCAAATATTATGCTTCATCCCCTCTCCTAAAAAAAGTTGCAGGAGTGCAGCTTTATGATCTAGGTTTATTTCCTTTTATGTCCTTTCTTAATTATCTTTGTATATTTAGAAAGTATTCAAAAGCAAATACATGTAATCTTAAATTTGACATAGGTACTAATTGTTAGAATAAGTATAATGTGCGCTACTGTTTTAAATGGTCTACTGTACTTTTCCCTGCCCCAGCCTGGAATTAACCACTTCTCCAAGGAGCCCCAATTCCCTTAGTTGAATAATAATATTTCAAAACTGAGATCCGGATGCTGGGTGTGCTCATTTCTACTTCGGAATCACTGTTTATAAGCTCTTTAAAATGACAGAGCAATGAAATATGTGAAAATACTAACCCATATATCTGCACACATCTGTATTTATTTCTGTACATATGTATATATCTATCTACCTATGCACCTATCTACCTATCTATCTGTCTATCCATCTACCTACTACCTATCTTTCTGTCTGTCTCTCTCTGGCTATTATCTATCTGCATACCGATAACTTCAATCTAACTCTGCACCAAAATTTTATCCTCCTCTGTTATCTATAACTTCTCACACAGTAAAGATCATGACTATCAATACCTAAAACGTGCTTATTTGTTCAACACTAGCATAAATACAGTTTAAAATGTGCTAAGCCACAGCCCTGTGAGAAACAATTTTGCCAAAAACAGGACATCGTTTGGGTTCTTTTCATCTTTAGCTTTACAATATCCAGTTAAACACTATTTGCCAAAGTTAGGACATGTTCCTTCTCCCAACGCACTTTACTGTGGTTATCAGATTCATTTGTAATTTAGCTTTGTTTACTACAATCTGCATTCCTTGTTGGATTCCCTCTACATTATAGCTGATTGTGTTAAATTTAAATTTATGTGTGACAGAATATGTTCTTTGTGGTATGCAGATGAACGAGTTTTGAGTCATATATCCAATACTGCATTTCCTTATAGGAGACCTTCATCATCCAAAAATCCTTCCACAGTTTCCATTTATAGTCAACCACGTCCCCAAACCCTCAGATCTGGGCAAATACTCATCTGTTTTCCATTCCTTTAGTTCTACCTTTTCAAAGTGTCATATAAATAGAATCAAAGACTATGAAATCTTATGAATATAGCTTCTTTCACTTAGTAGAATGCATTTAACACTTACCCAAGTTTTGCCTGAATCAGTAGTTCTTTTTAATGCTGAATAGCAGTCTGTTGTACGAAGGTACCACAATTTGTTTATTCATTCAGTTTGAAGGACATCTGGGTTATTTCCAACCTTTACCAATTACAAATGAAGTTTTTATGGAAACTCAAGGTTTTTGTGTGAAGATAAATTTCCATTTCTCTTAGATAATTATCTAGGAGTGGGATTGCCAGGTTATATGGTAAGAGTATGTTTAACTTTATAAGAAACTGCTACATTGTTTCTCCAAAGTGGTTATACAATTTTGCATTCCAGCAACAATGTGTTGTAGTAGTACCTCATTGCAGTTTTACTTTGCATTTCTTTATGTATAATGGTATTAGTTTTTCATATGCTTATTTACCATACCTTCACTGGGAATATGTCTGCTTATAATGCGTACCTTTTTTTTAATTCAGTTTTTTTTATTTCTTATTGTCCTTTATATATTTTGAATAAAAGGTCTTCATGAGAAATGTGATTTACAAATATTTTCTCTGATTCTGTCACTTTTCTTATTCTTTTGACAGTGTTTTTCATAGATTAAAAGTTTTCAATTTTTACAAAGCCCAGTTTATTTTTTCTTTACAGATTATATTTATTATTATGTCTAAAAATTCCTTTACTAACCCAAAGTCATGCAGATTTTCTCCTATATTTTCTTCCAGATATTTTATACAATTACATTTCTATTTAGGGCTATGATCAATTTTAGGTTAATTTTTGTGTAAGTTGTGAGCTATAGTTCAAGCTTAATTTTTTTTTCATAGGGACATCCAGCTTTAAAGCTCCGTTTCTTGGAAAAACTATTCTTTTTCCATTGAATTGCTTTACAACTTTGTCAAAACCTATTTGTCTAGATTTATGCAGTTCTATTGCCAGATTCTCTATTCTATTCCATTGATCTATTTTGCTAGAACATTAATCAATAGCACACTATCATTATTATTGTCATTTCATAACAATTCTTAAAATCAGTTAGCATTATTCTTACAATTTTTTTTTTCAAATCTGTTTCAGTTGTTCTAGGTCCTTTGCATTTCCATGGGTATTTCAGAATTAAATTGTTCAAATCTACATAAAATGCTGCTGGGATTGTGTTAAATCCACAGATCAATTTGGGGAGAACTGACATCTTAAAAATATTAAGTTTTTCAGCCACAAAAATGGTATATATACCTCCATTAAGTTATGTCTTCTTTAATTATTGTTGACAGTGTTTTGTTTCTTCTCTTCCAATATATATGCCTTTTTAAATAATATTTTGATTCCATGGGGTGCCAGTCAAACACCTGATCTGATATTCATTCAGGTCATGATCTCAGGGTCCTGAGATTGAGCCCGTGATGGTTTCCCCACTCAGTGGAGTGTCTACTTCCCCTCTCCCTCTCCCCCTCTGCCCCTTCCCACCACTCATGCATTTTCTCTCTCTCTAAACTAAATAAATCTTGAAAAAATATTTTGACTTCAGTGTAGTTAACATACTGTGTTACATTAGATTCAGGTGTACAATATGGTGATTTAACGATTCCATATATTACTCAGTGTTCATCAAGATAAGTGTACACTTAATCCGTTTACATATTTCACCAGTCCCTTCACCCACCTCCCCACTGGTAACCATCAGTTTGTTCCCTATAGTTAAAAGTTTGGTTTTTGGTTTGTCTTTTTTTTTTCTTTTCTTGTGTTCATTTATTTTGTTTCTTAAATTCCAGATGTGAATGAAACCATATGGTATTTGTCTTTCTCTGGCTTATTTTGCTTAGCATTATATTCTCTAAATCCAACCATGTTGTTGAAAATAGCAAAATTTCATTCTTTTTTATGGCTGAATAATCATATGCCGCATCTTCTTTATCCATTTGTCTATTGATGGATATTTGAGCTGTTTCCATAATTTGGCTATTGTAAATAATGCTGCAATAAATATAGGGGGTGCTTATATCCCTTTGAATTAGTGTTTTTGTATTCTTTGGGTAAATATCCAATAGTTTTATTGCTGGATCATAGGGTAGTTCTATTTTTAATTTTCAAAGGAACCTTCATACTGTCTTCCACAGTAGCTGCACCAGTTTGCATCCCCACCAACATTTCATGAGGGTTCCTTTTTCTCCACATCCTGACCAACACTTGTTTCTTGTGTTACTGATTTAAGCAATCTGACAGGTGTGAGGTGATATCTCATATGGTTTTGATTTGTATTTTCCTGATGATGAGTGATGTTAAGTATCTTTTCATGTGTCTGCTGTTCACCTGGACATGTTCTTTGGTGAAATGTCTGTTCATGTCTTCTGCCCATTTTTTAACTGGATTATTTGCATTTTTTTTGGTGTTGACTTGTATAAGTTCTTTATATATTTTATATTCTAACCTTTTATTGGATACATCATTTGCAAATATCTTCTTTCATTCAGTAGGTTGTCTTTTGGTTTTGTTGACTGTTTCCTTTGCTGTGCAGAAGCTTTTTATTTTTTTGTAGCCGCAATACTTTATTTTTGCTTTTGTTTCCCTTGTCTCAGGAGACATATCTAAAAAGATACTGTTACAGCTGATGTCAGAGAAATTACTGCCTGTGCACTCTTCTGGAATTTTTATGGTTTCATTTCTCACATTTAGGTATTTTACCATTTTGAGTTTATTTGTGTGTATGGTTTCAAGAAGTGGTCCAGTTTCATTCTTTTGCATGTAGCTGTTCAGTTTTCCCAACACTATTTGTTAAAGAGACTTTTTCTCATTGCATATTCTTGCTTCCCTTGTCAAAGATTAACTTACTATAAAATCATGGGTTTATATCTGGGCTTTCTATTCTGTTCTCCTGATCTATGTGTCTATTTTTGTGCCAGTATCATACTGTTTTGATTACTCTATGCTTTGCAATATAACTTGAAATCTGGACTTGTGGTACCTCCAGTTTTGTTTTTCTTCCTTAAGATCGCTTTGACTATTTGGAGTCTTTCGTGGTTCCATACACATTTTAGGATTGTTCGTTCTATTTCTGTGATATATGCTGTTGGTATTTTGACAGGGATTGCATTAAATGTATAGATTGCTTTGGGTCATATGGACATTTTAATATTTGTTCCTCTAATGTATGAGCATGGGATATCTTTCCATTTGTTTGAGTTGTCTTCAATTTCTCTCATCGGTGTTTTATAGTTTTCACAGCTAATGATGAAAATTGAGTTTTTCCATTAAGGTCAGGAATAAGACAAGGATGTCCACTCTCACCACTTTTATTCAACATAGTACTGGAAGTCCTAGCCACAGCAATCAGACAAGAAAAAAGAAAGAAGGCATCCAAATTGATAAGAAGTAAAACTTTTACTGTTTGCAGATGACATGATAATATATATAGAAAACTCTAAAGACTCTACCAAAAAACTACTAGAACTAATAAATGAATTCAGTAAGGTTGCAGAATGCAAAATCAATGTACCAAAATCCAATGCATTTCTATACACTAATAATGAAGCAGCAGAAGGAGAAATTAAAATAATAATTTTAATAATAAAACCTAGGAATAAATTCAACCAAAGTGGTAAAAGACCTGTATAATATACATGCCTTTAATTTTTATGTTTTTAATTTTCTTATTGCACTGATTTTCAGTAGGATGTTGAAGAAGTGAAGAGAAAAGACATCCTTGCTTTGTTTCCAACATGGTCAGGGCAGTGATGGGGGCACGTGGGTGAAGTACATTCGTATTTCACCATTAACTATAATGTTAGTTTACAAAGCTTTTGTAGATGTCTCTAATCAGATTAAAGAAGTTGCCTTCTAAAAAATACTAATAGGGGCGCCTGGGTGGCACAGCGGTTAAGCGTCTGCCTTCGGCTCAGGGCGTGATCCCGGCGTTGTGGGATCGAGCCCCACATCAGGCTCCTCTGCTATGAGCCTGCTTCTTCCTCTCCCACTCCCCCTGCTTGTGTTCCCTCTCTCGCTGGCTGTCTCTATCTCTGTCGAATAAATAAATAAAATCTTTAAAAAATAAAAATAAAAATAAAAATAAAAAATAAAAAATACTAATAAAATAAATAAAAATAAATAAATTTAAAAAAATAAGTTGCTTTCTCTTTCAAGTCCGCTGAGATTTTTTAAACATGAATGAATGTTATACTTGAGTTTTTTACAGCATATTTTGATGATCATATGAGTTTTCTTCTTGGTTAACTAATATGATGAAATAAATTGATTAACTTTTAATGTAAAATCAGCTTTGCATACTTGGAATAAATCTCACTTAGTCATGCTACATTATTCTTTTTATATATTTTTGCACTGGATTTCCTTATATTAGGTTGTTTGTTTTTGCATCTTTGTCCATAAGGATTACTGTTCTATAAGTTTTGTTTCTTGTAATGTTGGTTTTGTTTTGGTATTAGCATAATTATGGCTCCATAAAATGAGTTAGAATGTGTTATCTTCTATTTCTATAAGAGATTTGGTAACACTGGTTATTATTTATTCCTTGAATGGTTGGTAGACATCTCCAGTGAAACTATGTCCTTGAAGTTCTCTTTGTTGTCTATGAATTCAATGTCCTCAACAGATATTAAGCATTTCATGTTATTTGTTTTTCTTGAGTGAGTTTTGATAGTTTTTGTCTGTTAAGGAATTCAAATTGTCATATTTATGGACACAGAATTGTTCATAGCATTCCTTTTGGTAGTGATGTCCTCAGCTATTTTCATATTTACATTCTGTATTTTCTCTGTTTTCTTTGTTAGTCTGGCTAGAGTTTCATCAATTTTATTGTTGTTGAAAGAATAGGCTTATGATTTCATTTATTTTCTTTGTTTTTCTTTTTTCGGTTTTTTTTTTTACTCTTGTCTTTGTTACTTCCTACTTTCTGCCTGTTTTGAGTATAATTTTCTATTATTTTTCTAATTTCTTATGATAAAAACTTAAAATTTTTATTTGAAAACTTTCTTTTGTTTTAACATATGCATTTATGTTATAAATTTTTCTTTAAGTACTATAGACACCAAATTTGCATGATAAATGTAGATGGCTGACTTTGTTTCTCTTGTCTGTTTTTGATCACAAAAAGTCCATATAGTCTTAAAAGCTGCTAGGATCTGTAATCAACTTCTTAATGTTGCACAGTATAAACAATTTTAGATCAATATTTTAAATCATTTATTATGAATTTACAAATTTCTAAGATACATAAGAAATGGGAAAATATAAATATATATGTGGGTATCTAAAGGACTGCAAGCTTTAATTTTATAACTCAATTATTATTTCTAATTTTGTATCTAAATGATTTTTGAAAATGATATTGTCCCATGAAACTCTCATAAGAACAATTAAAATCTAAGTGGGATTATAAATTGAAGCTAATGATAATAAGGAAGAGGAAGAGGAGGAATAGGATTAATGAAAACTACTACCATCTGGAATATATATCCCATTAATCTCTAACAACCCAAGTGTACAAAGTATCTATGACTATAACTCCACAAAAGGTGCATCAGGAGAGTTTAGGTAAATTGCTACATTGTCCCACAAGGGATAATGATTATTTGAAACCAACCCAGCCTTATTCTAGTGAGATATATGTGTTTATCAAGGGAAATGAGAGAAGGCCCTAACTTTTACTGGCTACCTTTATTTTTTTACAATATCCAGAAAAGGTAATTATCAGATGTTTCCCAGCCATATGCTATATGATATTTGCTTTACTTTTTCTCTTATTTGAGAGATGCATGTTTCTCTTCATACCCTGCCTCCTCTACTCAGAAATATGATAAACCATAGAAAGTAAAGATGCATTAGATATAGAGATGGAGGTATTTAAATCAGTGGCATAAAGCATTGACAACTTCATGCAGTTCCTAGTATAGTTAACACTCCACATTAGGTGGGGTTTCTCGGAGAGTCATCAAAAGACCAAAATATACCATGAAATAATTGCCATATCAGTATACTTTTCACATGGACCCCACTGGCAATGGTATAAGCAGACCAATCAAAAAAAGACAGTGTGGATTTACTTGATTACAAATCAAAGATTGAATAATTCAATTTAAAATAAAAACAGGAAGGACAAAACTTTGTAATTTGTAGTCAAAATGGCTATTAATTGGTTCCACTTCTCACTGTTAAATATTTCTTTAGGAATGAAATAAATATAGACTGAGAAAGTCAATTAAGGGGGGTAATGGAGTGAAGCAGAACAAAGAATTTCAGTGAAAAATACAGAGCAATTTAAGCTTTAGAATTTTTTAAAATGAGTATCTCTGACCCACTGTTAATTTAACCTTCTGATTACATAAATTAATGCACTATTACATTATTTATCTTTTATTTAACAGGTATTTTTGGAAAACAGCAAAATAATTTTTCAGGTAGTTAAGTTGGGGCTATTAATTAAAAACAAAAATATATGTGGCTTTTTTTGAATCTTACACTGTCCATTTAAACTCTATAGGGCTAGTTTCCAAGAGGTCCTGTCTTAGTCACCCCAGGTTGCTATTAGAAAATATAATAAATTGGGTAGCTTAACCAACAGACATTTATTTCTCACATTCTAAAGACTAGGAAGTTGAAGATGAAGGTGATAGTAGATTCAGTTTCTGGTGAGAGCCCTTCTTCCTGGTTTGAAGAAGGCTTTCTTCTCACTGGGTCTTGACATGGCAGAGACTCTGTTCTAGTCTGATCTTCTTACGAGGATACAAGGATATTAATCCTGTCATGGGGGACCCACACTTATTACCTTATCTAAATCTAATTACCTTTCAAAGCCTCCACCTCCAAATACCATTACATTTGGGAATTAGGGCTTCATTATATGAAATTGGGAGATACAAACATTCAGTTCTTTAGAGATATCATGACTTGATTACGCTTACTTAATTAAATATTAATAAGTCACTTCCACTCACAAAAATTTATAGAAGTTTAAAAATGTTTATGTTTGTGGAGGTAAAAATTTTGAACATTTCTTTTCAATTAAAGCTTCTCTCCCTCATCTGTTCCTGCCAGCTTCAGGCCAAACTCTTACGTTAGTAAAGAGGGCAAGATTGACTTTTTTAATCCTTCTTTGGGTCAGTCCTTCACACCTGAAAGCAGTCTGACAGGTTTTCAATACCTCCAGGATTAGGAAAGGGTGAGTATGTGGGGAAATGTTCAGGAATGATTTTGGTCTTATTTAATGGGTATTTTAGTCACATAGCACTGATGCTTTCTGGCCAAAGATGTTTGGAACCACAGATTTTGGGGGTACCTCTCATTGCCAGGAATCTTCTCAAGTTTATCAGTCTGTTCCTAGAGTTCCTATCAGTCCTTCTGAAAGAAGATTTGGAGCCAGATTCTTCAAAATGACTTATGACTATCTCTTCCTATTTTGTGGCTCTCAATTGGCCTATGATAAACACTCAAGACATCCTATGTTCCAAAAATCCTAGGAGTGTGAGAAACTCTATATGTACATAAATTCTTGGGAGTTCAGTAACTCATTGTGAAGCCACCTCTCTTCACGTAAAGCAGCTAGTTATCCATGCAGTCTCACCTTTAGCCTTTCCCACTGTGAATCCACTGTGTTCCCCAAACTCCATGAACATGTATCAGGTTCTCTATGGGTCTCCTTGATGATGATGTTACCATCCTTCGGCTTTCACCTCACTCACCACAGCGCAGCAGAAAGGTCTCACAGAACACTATCATTTCTACCAAAATAAATCCCATTTATAGTTTTAAATAGAGCCTCTTCAATCCTCTAGGTTGGTAAGTGGCTAAGAGTTAGAAAACTGGTTTCTAGAATTTTCTTTGCAAGCCCCACCCAGATGGTTTGTCCTTCACTTTGGAATGTGGATGCACTTGGCAGCTACTGTTCTGCCAGCAGGTTAGAGCCTCAGTGAAAACTGAATTTGAAAGGGAGCAAAGTTGAAGTCCTGTTATAGTATTATATAAATGTGTTGACTTTTTGCCCTTTTTTTCTGGTGTCTGTCTATCAAATGAATATTTCTTTCAAACCTCATTTTCCACAAAGGAGATTAATGTATGTCTTATGTGGAGCAACCCATAACTGATTTCTATTCAACACACCATATTTATCTGGCAGAGATTTTCCCTTTAATGTAAGATACCATATGAACATTGATAAATTTTAGCATATGTTCTCAATTTTTGTAAATTATCTAAATACTAGTACTGCTTTAGATCTTACATTTAACTATTACATTTTTAAATAAAGAAAAGGAATGTAAAACATTCCAAATGCAATTTAGAGCAGAAAATGTAATAGAACTTTAATACATGTTAGAAAAATGTTAGGGTCATTACCAATGCTTTGAAGTATAAAAATAACCAATTGA
This sequence comes from Ursus maritimus, assembly GCF_017311325.1. NCBI lineage: Eukaryota > Metazoa > Chordata > Mammalia > Carnivora > Ursidae > Ursus > Ursus maritimus. The sequence goes on from NW_024423453.1 coordinate 54,686,297, forward strand.
GTATTATTTTTAAAAATAAAATAACAAGATTGTATTCCCCCTTTATGTGGATGACTATCATTTCCTGAATCGATCCTGGTATCATTGTGTGGCTTAGCAAATGGTTAACAGATTACTTCAAAAATTAAAAAAAAAAAAAGTTGGGGAGCACCTTACCATATAATTTAGTGATCATCAATATTTCCCAAATCATCTTTTACTTCCTAAACATTTGATGACTTCTGAAATATATACTTCACAATGAAATCACTTACTGCTATTTATCAAAATATTGATGAATGTTTACAAGGAAAAGCATAATAAAATTTAAGTCCAATGTCCTTATAAAACCAGGTACCCTTGAGAAATTCAAAATTACATTCAAATACTTTTTAAAGAATTTTAGCTATTAATAAAATTAAGGTATCTCACTTATCTTAGATTCTTTACTATAATGCCATCAATGCATTTCGTTAAAGAAGTAGAAAGCCACGAACCAATTGACATAAAACCAATCCAGATATAATGTGCTCCTTTTGTCTCCTTCATCCCCAGAATAAATTATGGATAGATGTACAACTAATGTCTATAAAGAAAACTTCTAGTAATGAATGCTTTCCCCCTTTACTGTGGTACCTTTTTTTCTTCATTTTTCCTTTCTCTCTTTTTTCTTTCTTTCTTTCTTTCTTTTTTTTTTTTTTTTTTGATATTTGTACATCTTCACTCACCAAACATAATAAAATGCTATGTAGGACATTTATTTAAAACAGTTCAAAGCAAGTAAGTCAAGCAGAGAAAGACAATTATCATATGGTTTCACTCATATGTGGAACATAAGGAATAGCACAGAGGACCATAGCGGAAAGAAGGGAAACTAAAGAGGGAGAAATCAGAGAGGGAGACAAACTGAGAGACTCTGAACTCAGCGAAACAAACTAAGGGTTGCAGAGGGGAGGGGGGTGGGGGATAGGGTAACCGGGTGATGGGTATTAAGGAGGGCACGTGATGTGATGAGCACTGGCTGTTATATGCAACTAATGAATCATTGAACACTATGTCAAAAACTAATGATGTACTATATGTTGGCTAAGCAAACACAAAAAATAATAAAAGAAAAGAGAAAAAAGCAAATATTACCCTAAACAACTGACCATTACTTTAATTCTGCAATATATATTAGTCATATATGTATCAAGATTAATTCCAAAGTTCTAAAACTTGTTTGGGTTAAATTTTCTTTAACACAAAAATATTAAAGTTTCTTATTATATAAAAGTTCCTTATTATATAGGTAACCACCTTATTTATGGATTACCTAGCCAAGATTTTATTTAGCTGCAAACTGGCTTTTCTTTAAAATCATATTCTCTTGCTTTAGTTAATATCAACTCAGAGAAAGGAAAAAATGTTAAACCAGCTAAAAAAAGAATTATTATAAAGGTAAAATTGGGTGGAAATAGAACACCACATTTTCCATAGTTGTCTTACAGCGTCCTAAAAGGAAGTAAAATGGTAGGCAAAAGAGGCCATTCTTTTCTCATTACCATTTCAAAAACACACAGTTCAACAGAAAACAGTATCTTTGGTTTCTGTATTAAAAGCTAAAGAAATTTTCATTTTAGGAGACTGATTCTATTTATGAAATAGATCACTGTGCTTTTAGAGTACAGGTTACCAACCTCCCTAAAAATATCAAATTAGAGGAAAGTTGCTGAAATTTTAGAATCACTATTCATCTAAGAGTTGCAACATCATTTGATAGAAATTGTTTTAACAAATCTGTTAAACTCAATTCTTCACACATTAAATCTCAGCATAATCTCTGTCTTAAGTGGGAAATCCAAGACTGCATGTGTTCCATTAGCATGAGCCATCACTTAGAGCATATACTGAATGTGCTTCTCATTTAACCTTCCACAAATTTTAAGTTACTATATGTTTAATGCCCTCTGGGTTACATTATATGCATCAGAAAATTTAACCACTTTATCAGACATAAGCAAATATGAAAGCATCATTAATGTTTTGAAATATAAGAATAATAATCAACAAAGAATAAAAAATGAGTAGCATTGAAAGATAAGATATATTGGAAAAGCACTGGATTTAAAGTCAGAACTCTATTATTCTGAGTTGCCAATTATGAAACCAATGGATTTGTATCAATACTGAGTCATTTTTATACGTAATATAGAAATAAAAACACTTGCCAGATACAGCCTTGTCAATAACTTCAAATTAAATAAAGAAGATAAAAGTATTGTTTAATTTACAAAGTAACTATACAAATAATAAGAAGCAAAATGTCTCACCTCTAGAATGCTATGGTTTGCAAAAAACATTTACACATTATTTTATTTTGGGGGATGGATATGGACATTAGACTTAAATGTTATTTTAGTTCTTCTTAAATAATACATTATTAATGAAATTAAAAGAGTGTTATAAGAACTTAGTATTAATTAGACCATTCATAAGAAAGATTAAGTAGTATTTTAGATCTGCTCCATGATATTTTTATCTCCAAAGATAAAAAAAATCGCAGAATACACTTTAATACCTATGGAGTGGTACAAAATGAAAAGAAAAGACGGATTAGCACATGATATGTAACATATGATTCCATTTGGGAAAATGTAGCTATATGTAAAGATATGAAAAACATAAGAAGAGTATTTAGCAGATGTTTCTATTTATTACAACTATTAAAATATTTAACAATAATTTGTAGACAATAAGATCACAAACTATTTTTAGCCTTTTTTGGTCAGAGTTCCTTATTTGCTAAATCTATTATATTGAGTGTATGTTAATTATTTAATGATAAATATTTTCCATTTGTATTTCTTCTATATATGGAGTCTAGTCTAGCAATTAAGAACACAGTCTTTAAAATCAAACAGATCTGAAAACTATTATTTACTAACCATGTAACCTAGGAACAGAAATTAACCTCTCAAAATCTGTTTCTTTATCTGTGGCAATAGCATCAACCTCACTTGTTTGCATGTTTGTTTGTTTAATTCCTACGAGTTAAATAAGGTAATATAAATTATTTTACCACAATTCTTGGTATATATTGAAAATTCAATGAGAGTTGACAATTTTTGAATTGTGGTAGTAATATTATTAAACTACTTCTTTGTTCACTTACTATGTTACATTGATTCAGATTTCACTGGATTAGAATCATTCTTGAGTATTATAAGGACATTTAGGACATTTATGGCCTACCCAGGTAATCCAGGATAATCTCTCTATCTCAAAATCATTAAACAAATTACACCCTCAAAGTCCCTTTTGCCAAATAAAGTAACATTCACAAGCACCAGGGATTAGGAATTAATTCCTAATCTTGAGCCTTAAAGAGTAAATAGTCATTCAATGCTATCAATTTTACTCTAATTAGGTTAACTTTAGTAGACTTCTATTATATATTATTAGGATAAAGTTAATACTATCTGTTACTAAGATAAGTTATTTTCAATCATATCTTCCTAGAAAATTGGTTTATAAAAAGTAAAGTCATGTTAATGAAGAAACTCTCAGATCTTAGTTACAAGAGGCTGTGTGGGTAAATTCAATTCTCTCTTTCTTAAACTCCTTGACATCTATTCACTAAATTGTTCAGACTTTACAATGACTAATTTAGTAAATGGCTCATATTTATAAATACTTCTGCATCAATTTGAAAAAATAATGTAACTAGGACTATTTCTTAATCTCACTATCTGTGTTAGTCATCTGATCAAGTTTTTGATTATATAATATCTACATATTTTCTTTGCAAGCATAACCCAGATGTAAACTGAAGTCATACTGTTCTTTAAGATTTGACTTAAAGACAGAGTCTTTAATAAATAAAGTACTGTGTAAATGTTTTTTGCAAACCATAGCATTCTAGAGGTGAAAGAGACATTTTGCTTCTTATTATTTGTATAGTCACTTTGTAATTTAAACAATACTTTTATTTTCTGTCTTCCTAAAAACGCTTGTCTGAGGCTAGAGGAATACAGTGAATAAAGATTAACAGGTCTCTCACTTCAAGCTGTGTTTCTATTTCTTTTTAATCTAGCCCATGCATGCTATCCCCTCTCTGTGGTTGGTAATCCAATCATGGACACAACCATAATTCATTCACTCTTTCACAAATACCATCAACAAAAAGCCATCCCAACCAACCTTTATTAAGGATTCATGATAACAGAGGGGTTATTATCGGGACTCTGCAAATACCTTGAAGTTAAATATTAGAAATTCTGTTCTTAAATACATTTTCGTGATCCAGCCAATGGGAATCTATTTTTGGCTTTTTCATATTCTCTCAATCCCTCCTAACACACACACACACACACACACACACACACACACACACACACACCTTTCTTTTTCTCTTAGAACTGACTTCAGAGTAAGAGCTTATGCTTTTAGAGTTTTGTTTTTACCTGCAAGATCCTTTGCAAATGGATTTTTTTTTCTTGCAAAGATGAAAAAAAAAAAAGGCCTCAATAGTACATGCTATTTTATTTTACATCAATTACAGCTATAATGGAAAGGGCACTAGCTATGAAGTTAAATTTGGATTTGAGTGTTGGATTCATGACACACTACCTGTATGGCTTTAAACAACTTACTCAGCCTCATAGTCTCATCATCTGTGAAATAAGATTAGTATTATCAGTCTCACAAGACTGCTGAGGTGATTACCAAGGAAGTGAAAGTGAAAATACATAGAGCGTAGCCTGCTTATATGAATAATGAATTTTAAAAACTACTGGGTAAACTAAAGATGTCACTGTGGTACATGTATTTTTATATTTTGTAAACATTCCAAGAGCCTATATTATATCTAAGGCACTGGCCTAAATGCTTTGCAAAGCAAGAAAAAAAAAAAAGGATACCTGTCCTCCAGAAGTTTAAAATTTAGAGGAAAAGATAAATGCAAAAACTGCAAGGCCATGTATAAGAGAGATGTAAAGCAAATAATAAATAATACTTGATACAATCTGAAAAGACTTCACATAACAGGCAGAATTTGAGGTGACTCTAGTGTTTGGGTGGGATATAATCCATGTAGATGGAGCAAGTGGAGAACGTGTTTTAAATCTAAGTCTAAGAAATATGTGGTCAATGAATATTAAACAGTCTACTGACAAGTATGAATGAAACCTAAAGACTGAGATTAGAGGTTGACTGGCTTGGAGATTTTGCACAAAATCATTATTCCAGTTTTCTTTCCTTTCATCTATCCCTCTGAGTACAAATTATATTTTCAGTTTCTCTCCAAGCCAATTATATTACACATGGTAAAAGGTCAGTGACCATTTACTTCAAAAAAGGAAGTTGTATGTTTACCACTACCTTCTCTAATACCAGAATAATAGAGCGAAAATAGAATTAGTATCTTCAGATACCCAAAAATAAAAGAAATAAAATAACTTTCTGTAACTAAAGATCAGATATGTCTGGGAGTAACTATAAATGAATAAAAGGAACTATTTTTACATTTCATATGTTTATTATATAGAGAAAAATTTATTGATTTGCAACTATAAGATATTCTAATAACTAAGAATATTTTTACATTTCATATGTTTATTATATAGAGAAAAATTTATTGATTTGCAACTATAAGATATTCTAATAACTAAGAAAAGATTCTATTACGATAAAATGGTAGTGTTAGAAATTTGTGTCATTCCTCCTAGAGGATGACTACTGACCAGGGCTCAGTAAGGCAAATATTTTTCCAGAATTTGGGATAGGTTTAAGCCAAATCTGTTCACATGTTTTAATCCATTCTTTTTGTGACCTATTAGCTAAGTGAAATTTTGTTTGTTGAAGCATAGGGTAATGAAACACTATGCAACTTATTATCAAAATTTTATTTTTTAATTTAATTTTAATAATTGCCTCCAGGTTCACTAATTTCACAGTGTATTTTTCACCAAAGGGAAAAAATGGGAAATTACCCAGCTATATTACTTTTCATATCATTAGTCCTGCCTTCAGCTAATTAGAAACATCAAATCCATCATTAACTGATAAATATTCAAATAGCTCTAAAAGCAATACTGCAATAGTTGCCCCCATAAGCATATTTGAACAACTGTAATAACAGTGTGTACTCCAAAATAGCTTCTTTTAAAAACGTACCAGACTATTAAATAATAAATATATGTTGTATTCTTTCAGTTTGTAGCAGGAATAAATCATATCACTGCAGGTTTCTTGTAATCTTTGTCTTACCAGCTAAGTACTAAGCTTCTGGTGAACAAGGAACTCACCTACATGTAGCTCTGCCATTGTATTAAGGGTTGGGGAGTGTTGTAAAGCTGTAAAAGAAAAGGGGAAAATGCACATTTAGCCTTATTAGCATGGGACATTAAACAACAGAGCTTTCAAAAAGATCATAAAAAAACACAAGTTCCTCTCTTTCAGCTGAAATAGTTATGTAGAGTACCATCTGATGATCAGTTTCGCAGTGGTCCCAGCTATGTGTTTCTATTTTGGGGAGGAAGCTATTGTAACCCTGCAGATTCTTCTTATTCACTTTGATTTATGCTGTGCTCTCAGGTCCTGAAAAATCCTTTAGACCAAACTGAGGGTAAAGTGATTGTAATGTGATTGCTCTCTCAGAGCAGGAGGGATTTCATGACGGTACCGGTATTCTGTCTTTTCTAATAAGTCATACTAATGAGTGGGGAGTTGTTGCGTAAATTATTCAGAATCCTTCTGGTGTTTCACTCAGAGAAAGATATTAAGCCTTACAGATCATACTCTGATATAGAGAATTTCTCCCCCAAAACCATTTCATGATGTGGAAGGAGGTTTTCAGAGATTTGCTTAAAAGAAAGCAAGAAAACATGTATTAGGTGAGAAGAAAACAATTCTGACGATATTGTTGAAGTGCATAATGATACCTTAATGGTATATTCTATTATTTATTTAAAGAAAGAGATAATATCAAGAAATAAAAATGATTATTCATTTTTTTGTAATTCTCTAAATTTCATACTATTAATTCTAACTATCTGGCTAATACAGAATATTTGTGCAAACAATCAAAGATAAAAACTCTACTTAGTTGAATACGTTTGGTATCTATAATGTTTGTTTTTATATTTAATTATGAATACCTTTATTTTTACCTAATATTTTCCTTAGAAACATTATATATAATATAAATATATGGTAAGATGTATATTTTTTCCCTGATGTGTAAGAATATCTCATATGTCTTTTGTTCTTAGTTTCAAGCATTTAATATTGTTTATAATTGTGATGAGAAAATTAGACTAGAAATAATATGAAATAGCAAAAAATGAACAATGTCAGCCCATAAAACTATCTAAGGAAATGATGTATAACCTCATGAAAAAACATGAGACTTCCAAACAACACATTTCCACTTGTCAAAATCTAATCAAACATGAGATTTTTGCCTCAAAATTTCTTCAAAACTTCCCTTTATACTCTTCCCTATTTTCATAGATTATCTCTTTCCTCCAAATTCTATGGTATTTTATTAGATTTTTATGATATAAGTTATCATCTGCCTTGAATCTGTTGTATATATGCATTTCATTTACAGTAGTAAAACAAATGATAATATGTAGCACAATCTATTACACACGTTGTTTATTTTAACTTTCTTCAAACTAAGTAAATTCGCAGGGGATATGATAAGCTATTACATGTAAAGCTAAAATAAATTAGTATTTAAAGTACCTTTAATTAAGTAGTAAATAGCTGCATAAAAATAAATTATTTTACCTATGAACACAAAATAACTTATCAAATTATTCAATATATGACCTAGAATAAATTTTTAAGACTACAAGTATGAGCTACAATTATGTATACCAATATACACATTTCTTCAAGCTGTCTCATTCTATCTTATGATAATATCAAAGTTAACTCTAAAATTTGATTAAAAACACATTACTGATAAACTAAATACTTACAGTTAAAATTTGAGAATATTTGCTGTGCTACTCAACTAAATTCCAGGTTTAAGTCCTTTAGGATATTAAAGTTCACATTCTTATATTCTAGAGTATACACTAAAACTATTTTTATTTCCCATATAATTTCAATTTTCCCCTGGAATATGTTTTTTATACAGATTCATTCCCTTTTAGTTGCTCAACTTTTTTATCCTCCATTTTCACCCTCTGCTAATAAGACCCATTCTCTAAAGTCCATGTTAATTGCAGTCTCTTTGGATAAGTGACCTCTTAACCTTGTCTCCAAGCCTCCTAATCTCATTAGAAACAGAAAGGTAATAAGAGGAGGGAGAGGGTGCTTCTGACTGAGATAAGGTGATTAGCAAATAATTACCTTTTTAGTGGATTGCCTAGTAATTTTTTTCAAGTTTTATTTGTTTATTTTAGAGAGAGAGAGCAAGCAGGGAGGAGGAGGGAGAGAATCTAAAGCAGACTCCCCACTGAGCATAAAGCCCAATGCGGGGCTCAATCTCATGACCTTGAGATCATGACCTGAGCCAAAATCAAGACTCAGATGCTTAACTGCCTGAGCCACCCAGGAACCCTGCCTAGTAAGCAATTTAACTGGGAATTTGCACATAAACTTGAAGTCCGGTCCATCACATTACATAGTGTAGAACTAAATTCCAGTTGTGAATTTTAAATGCTGAAAGGCAACACTTAGAACTGATGTGAGTTATATCATATTTAGCCAAATTTTAAGTCAATTTGGTGAAATAAAAATTCTTAGTCTATTGAAAACTTTGAAAAAGCTAAATCAGCAATGACATAAATCATATATTGTACCTCTAATAAAATAACATCATACAATCTATGTTTTGGGGGACTTAAAAGTCTTGAAAGAGCAGGAAGACACATAAGCCAGAGTCTGGGGGTGCCTGAGTGGCTCGGTCGTTAAGCGTCTGCCTCTGGCTCAGGGCGTGATCCCAGAGTCCTGGGATCAAGCCCCACATCAGGCTCCCTGCTCTTCTGGGAAGCCTGCTTCTTCCTCTCCCACCCCCCTGCTTGTGTTCCCTCTCTCACTGGCTGTCTCTCTCTCTCTGCCAAATAAATAAATAAAAATCTTTAAGAAAAAAAAAAAAAAGCCAGAGTCCGTGTGGAGGGTGTACACATGAGACTGCCTTAAATACCCTGATTATGTGATGTAAAGTCTAAAGACTTCACTAGGCTTCAAATTTTTAGCATCTTATGTTGTCAAGATTTTTTTTATATGAACCTGTACAGCAACACATTTCTTTTTACCCAGACTGAACCCAAATAACTCTCTTTTTCCCTAGTCTGAAAAAAAATCCATATACAATATCTTTTAACAAATATTAATGAAAATTTGTGAATATCAGGGAGAAATCAAAGAAAGTAATTCTGTCTCACTATCCGTTCCTATTATTTATCATATCTCTTCCCAAATTGTTTCCTGGAAATCCAAATATTCTTCCTTTATTCATGAGAACAGTTCAATCTCCAAATTTGCACATTCACATTAAGGTTCATTCTCAACAAAACAAAGGAAGTCCAGTTAATTTGACTTATTATTCTTAGAAACCTGGTAAAATTAGAAATGAATATTTTCTGCTGATATACTACTGGTGCTCTAACAGGATATACTACAGCTCTGGCATAGGATAAATTGTAGGCACCAGGGAAAGAGCAGGCAATTCTACTAGAAGCATCAGGAAGGGATCCCTGTGAAAGATAACACTGGAGCTAATGCTTGAAAGTTAAATCTTGAACAGATGTTTACCAGAATCATAAGATGGAGTCAAGAGATGAGTGTGTGTGTTGTGGGATGAAGGGGGAATATTCCACACATATAGAACAGAACAAACAATGATACAGATGTCCCTTTTAGCTGGAGTGTGTAGCTGTGTGTGTATGGTATGAAAGTTGAGAGGTTCAGGAGAGAGAAAATAAAACATCAACCCACACAGATAGTGAAGGACCAGTTCATAAAGAACGTTGTTTATTCTTTTAAAATATTTGAATTGAATCCCACAAGTCATCTATTCTTAGTCATAGAAATGAGGTGCAGTAAGCACTGAAAATAAATATTGCCATTAATACTAATAAGCCAAAGTATGAATGTATTTTTCTATTCCTTACAATTCATGTTTTGCCCTATGAGAGTCTCATTCAGCAGTACAATATACTCTGTTGAGTAGGCAAAACTAAAATGTCATTAAGGCTAGCATACTGGTATGTGTTCATAACCCTAGATGTTGCCAGGGATGTTTTTTTCATGTGAAAATCATCCATTCTGTGACCACAGTAGAAAACAAATATTGAGAAGCAATGCTTTGTGTATTAAGAATTTTAAGCATGGAAAGACAAATGATGTGTTTGATCTTTTAGGAGGATCTACTTAGTAACATATGGAAATAAACCCAAAAGAAAAGTGGTAAAGGCTAAGGTAGTAGTAACAGAAATTTTAAAAAGGGGAAACACACGAAAGCTATTGTGAGGTTAGGGCTGACAGGACTGGACTGAAGGGCAGATTAGTCAAGAAAGGGTAAGAGAGAGGAATAATATGTTTGTTAACCCATCTTTCAGTGTTGTGTTTAAAGTGACTGAAACCCCATCAGCACAACTCTTGTGAGATATGAGTCAGAGATTATGTGGGCTGAAGATCTTCAGGAGAGTTTAAGGCATTTGGGACTGAGCCAGTGGGGATCCAAGGACAAATGCCCCAAAGATGAATAAATGCCTGGTTCAAGGAAAGTGCTCTATGGAAAGGGAATCATAAGATTTCTGTAGATTTTCCTTTCACAGACCCAAAAATACTAAATATCACTGGAGATCTAGTCATCTCAACCATACCAGAACAAAGGTATTTCAATGACGCTGAATTATCCATTGAAACATGTACTCTGGGACACCTGGGTGGTTCAGTCAGTTAAGCATCTGCCTTTGGCTCAGGTCATGATCCCAGGGTCCTGGTACCCAGTCCCCATCCGGCTCCTTGCTCAGTGGGGAAGTCTGCTTCTCCCTCTGCCTTCTGTTCCCTCTGCTTGTGTTCTCTCTTTTTCTCTCTCTGACAAATAGATAAATAAAATCTTTTTAAAAAAGAAAAAAGAAAAAAACCTGTACTCTAACAAGCATCCAGTCAGTAAAACTGTCAACCTGCACGGCTAATATTTCAAAGTCTAAAAGTCTTGAGGCATTCAGATTCTCAATATGAGTATAACTCAAAAGCCACATGAGAAAAAGGATTAAAATGTGGGTAGCTTATGAGTGTCGACTTTGGAGGGATATGGTTTTATGGACCCTAGCCCCTGGATTATCTGTGAATAAATGAAATATGATAATCTTACTGATATACCTATTGATATGAGATGCTGTAAATAATTCTATCAACTTCATGAGCAAAATATATGTGGATTTTTTTTTCAGTTTGGTTTCAGTTCCAGAAAATAATTCAAAAATTTTTCTGTCAGTTAAAGAAATCTATTCATTATTTATTCAGGGTAGATTCTAGAACCAATTTTAAATCTACAAATTACTCATGCTCTTCTGCTTAGTGAGTTTATGAAGCAGTTTATTCTGTCTTTTAAAAAGGGAGTATTTGTATTCCTCTGTCAAAACCTAAATTCACAAATGACTAGAAGCAAAGATTATATTTTGATTACCTTGTGGTAAGAATTTAAATTGAAATGACAAGCATTAGAATTTATTTTGCCTTAGACAAGTGATACTATTTCTAAGTCTGTCAATTTTCAGAGCAAGAAAAATAAAATAATTTTACCATATGCACATTCTTTTTCATGTCACACCGGAAAGTGTCCCATTTTTCAAAATTTCCAATTTGCTCTAAGATGTGAAAAATTAGGAACATGTATATAAAAAAATAACATTGCTTTGAAAGATATATATGCTCAAAAACACCTGAAACAAAAGTCTCTGACTCTTTCAAAAGATTTAACTATTATTACTGTGTTAAGTTAAAATAAATCTTAAAAATTAGTAAGTTAAATAACATTCAGTTAACTAAGCAATTTATATTAAGAACATGTTATTTGTCTCAGTCCAGGGGTGCACTGAGTTTCAACTGGGTTTCCAAGTTAGCTACCTCTGCCACCTATATGACTTCTTTTTGTTTTATCCTTCACATTGCTATAGAGTGTTACTACTGGGACTCAAATCAAGATTACTTTACTCCTGAAGGAGAGTCTTGAGATACCGTGCTCCCATTTCCCAGATCACTTACTTGCTCATACATATGGCTGGGAAAAATTTTGCCCATCAAACTAGGAACATCTCCCTCCCCTGCACACTCTTGTCCAGGGTAATTCTTATGTGTCTGTCTCATTTATTTGTCTCTGCTCAGTTTCCCTAATACAAAGCAACAAATATGATAAATATAATGAATAAAAGAATCCACTTAATTCATGTATATTCTGTATTTGTAAAAAAAAAAAAAAAAAGCTTTTTTATTGGGTATAAAGCCAGGTCATTCAGCCAAAAAAATCTCAATTTTTCAAAGAAATCATTTAACTTAAGTGATATCACCAGTAGATGAAAACATTCTAAAAAGAAGTCTCACTACATAGAAAATCATGGTATAGATTTGATATACCATAGTCAAGGGACATAAAATATAATTAGAGAGACAAGAAATGTAGCCAAAGAATAACTACCTGGTACAGCACTATGTTATAAAAACAACATGCACTATGGGGGGCCTGGGAGGCTCAGTCAGTTAGGCGGCTGCCTTCATCCCAGGGTTCTGGGATGGCATCCCGAATTGAATCCTGCTTCTCCCTTTGCCCCTCACCCTACTCATGCTCACTCATTCTCTCTCTCTCAAATAAATAAATAAAATCTTCATTAAAAAAAAAAACATGTACTATGTATTACATAGCGAAATTCCCAGTTTTAAGAATAGGTAGCAAATGGGAACACACAAGGTACTGATTTTAAATAAAAATGCAGTAAGTTCTAGGGAATTAGTAAAAGAAGTGGTCAGAATAGATTCATTTTATCAGGGAGACTGGTGTTGGATATTAAGGAATGCATAGAGTATGGTTAAGCACAAATTTTGGTAAAAATATCCAAAGGAAAGATCAAATTACCTTAAAATAGATGAATATATACCTATAGGTATATCATAGTCATTTGAAAAAGTTTTATGCCCCAAAACCATCAATCAATCTTTTTTTTTTCAAATAACTGTTTAATTCAGGGGACAAAATTAAAAACTGATAATTGACTGTTTCAATAAACTTAACTGATCAGTTTAGTCAAAATGATCATTAAAAGATTGATGATTGCCAGGGACTGGCAGGAGTGTGTGTGTGTGTGTGGTGGTGCAGGGGGATTGAGAGATGTTAGTAACAGAGTACAAACTTCTGGTTATAAGGAAAATAAGTTTGGGGATCTAATGTACAGCATGGTGATTTTAGTTAACAATACTACATTGTATACTTGAAAGTTTCTAAGAGTAGCTCTTAAATGTTTTCATCAGAAAAAAAAAGGCAACTGTGAGGTGATAGATGTGTTAATCAAACTTACTGTGGTAATCATTTCATAATATATACATACATTAAATCACGTTATACAACTTAAACTTACACAATGTTATATATCAATTACCTCTTAATAAAGCTGGAAAAATATTATCATTAAAAGACAAAATCAATATTCCAATGACAAAATAAGTAAAAGGAACATTAAGTATGTACCTTACATGCAATAATGTTGCTGACCTGAGCTTAAATGAAACATAATAATTGGCATAAAAATAAATATAATGGTTTACTATATAAATGAGCATAAATGGCAAATGCTTACTAGAAAAATTGTGTTTTGTGAATTACTAAACATTTATAATTTTCTTTAATTTGTCTTGAAATTTTTTTCCAAAACATTTTTAGTGTATTATTTTAATGCCAGTTGACAAGGAAATAAGGATTGAAATGGCCAAGATGAGAAAAAAAGTAATTTTTACATTACATTACAAAAAATTTTGCACTAGTAATCTGTACAAGGACTAACCACAAAAACTCCAAAGGAAAAACTGGACTTTTTCCTTTCACCCACAGATTGTGTCTAATAAATCCCTATAAACATTTACAACCTCCTTTATCTATAACTTTTAGAGCTTTTTCTTCTTCCCTATAAAGGTATATGCTTTTATTTTATAGCACTTACTCCAATAGAAATTCTGGAAAATCCTAGTCTAGACAATAATGAAATGTTTTGTGGTAAACATCTGCATACCTGTGTTTTAAAACTGCCTAGATAACTTACACATATTTAACAATATGTTTTGTTATTTTTCAAAAACATTTTCTCTTTTATAGTTTATTTCTTTAAAGATTTTATTTATCTGAGAGAGAGAGAGAGGAGAACAGAGAGCACAATGTGGGGTTCCATCCCAGGACCCCAAGATCATGACCTGAGCTAAAGGGAAATGGTTACCCGACTGAACCACCTAGGCACCCCTCTTTTATAGCTTAAAACAGCCTTTTGGCTGATAGCATGACTGCTATCAAAATTAAGGTCACCAGGCAGAAAATGCTATTATCCACACAAGATTTGTCCAAACAAATCTTCCAAGTCCTAAAATAGGGGAAATAAAGTGTCTCTTTTTCCATGCCTCATAAAAAACTTTATTTTCCCAATGGGGGAAAAAATTGAGAAAGAGCTATGTAGACAAAAAGGCAGTGACAAATAGCAGAAAACAATTTTCACATTCAATATATGGTTGTCCTTTCAAAAGTTTAAAGCATTCATTTTTCTAGAAAAACAAGATTCAAAGGAAAGTGCTTCAGGTGAGGAGACCTCAACCTAGGAATTTACATTAGAACCTGCTATCTAAACTTAATTTAATAAATAAAAGAAGAACCAAAGTGTATCTTCTTAATAGAGTCCCAGTGGAATAGGTTAGTGGATAAAGGAGATAACACTCATATTGTCTCCTAATATATAGCTCGCAGAATTGAAGATTGGTTCAAGAGAACTTAGTCTCTAGATCTTTTCCAAGAAACTTGAATATTATAAGCAAACTGCATGCACTTTAGCAATGTAAGATGCAGACCATATTCTTATTTTAATTACATACCTCTATCCACATAAGCATTTAAAAAGAATGTTTTATTAACATAGCTATACTTAAGAAAATTTGGCCATATCACAATTATTATATGGTTTCCAGTCTACTTCAAATAGACAACTTCATCATCGTTAATATTGATCAAATGAAATCCATACCAATTTTTTTAAATTTTAACTGAACAGTGTTCTTCGTCCCCCTAAACCTTTTCATAAATATTTTGGTATTCGTATATATGTATTTCTTGGACTAGATATTATGGTGCAATCTTCTTCTCATTAATCAATTTTCTACTGTTAGAAAATGGGCACTAGAAAATTTCATCTTCCACTAAGATACTATTTTTATAGAAGAGCTTGGTGAAAGTCTGTGTTCTCTAGGCCTAGTAGACCCATTTGCTATGGCAAGGCATTTTTTCCCAATGTTTCTGGGCACCCTGACAACAAAGAGGGGAGAGGTTCCATTCTTTATAAATTTTGATTGATCGTCCTCTTGTGCTGAGTATGATGATATGGTGCCTCATCCCGGCTGGCTCTGAAATAACAGACCATGTGGATTCAAAGCCTAACATAAATGTTCTGCCATTTTATTATTAGCAAGAAAGAAAATTTAAATGGAATGTCAGTCAGGTTTTTATGATTTCCTCTGTAGCTGCAAGCTTCAGCTAAAAAATCTCTGCCTTATCTATATCACCTAGATTTTTATGAATCTCATAATCCAAATTCAAATATTTCCATTTTCTCTAGTATGATTTTAGTGCCCCTGATGTGTAAAAAAGCTATGGTGGCAAGTGCCACTTCTGATCCATATAAATGTCATGAATTCCCCCAATTAAGTTCTCCTTTCGGTTTCTTTAAATAGTCACCAATTTCTAAGAAAATGTTTATGTTTTATTACAAATTTATATATTTATTTGATTCTCCCATTTTCTACTATTGGTTCTAGTATCTCAAATTCCTAGATGAATAATAGAGCCAACATAATAGAGGCCACTGGATTAAAAAAAAAATTCAGCCAAATTTGCTCCATACAATTAACATACAATCAATACATTTGTTTAGTAGACTTATATGTATGTCTTAGAGTAGTTTAAACATATAGAATGTTTTTGTTTCCATTTATCTGAAAAAAAATTGTTGAAATCTTTCTTATAAAATACTGCAATCTCTTTCTCATTGACTATTCCTACCAGGTGCAAGGAACCATCTTCCCAGCTCCAAATTTCAATCCCATAATGGATGCCCAAATGCTAGGGGGAGCACTCCAAGGATTTGGTAAGCCTGATCATTTCTATCATCTTTTATTGTAATTTTTTTCACTGTAGCTTGTTTTAAGATTGTAATATGGGTATAAATAACTGATGTTTAGCAGAAGACAAGCACAGATTAAAACAAAAAGCTGGTCAAAGAGCTAGAATAAGATGAAAAATAATAGAAAAGGGCAATAATGGGGAACCAATTTGCTCTCTCAATTGCAAATCTGATCTTGACATGCTTTTGCCTTAAATCCTTAAATGTCTCATCACTAACTACATTAAATGAAAACCCAAACCAAAAATCATCCTAGGAAAAAACATCCTTCTTTGCCTTTGTTTGTTTACTAGGTTTTTTTTGTTTGTTTTCTTTGTTTTTTTTTTTCTACTTCCATTTCCAGCCAAATCAAACTTTCTGCTATTCCCCAAATTGAATCTGCTTTTCCGCATCTCTATAAACTAGTCCAATTATCCCCTGCCTGGAATGCTATTGTCTTGTCCTGTTATTTTGCATCCAAATTCTTTTCAAGATTCTCTTCAAATAATTCTTCCTCTTTGAATCATACTTTGGGCACTCCAAACTCAATCAGCCATGCAAACCCCCAGGGCACCCTCTTCTGCATTCCTGTGTCACTGATCTCATTTCCACTGTGCTTGCCTTTTGTGTCACTGCGGACTTCAGAGAGCTCCCAGAGAGTGGAGCCTGGCCCTCAGGTGCTTAATAAATGGATGTTCAATGAATGAAACCAGAGTTTAGAAAAGGAATGTAGAGATAAAGGAGGAAAACTGTTAAATACTTTTAAAAAAAAGATTTAATCTTTAAGAAATGAAATGGAGCTGGTAAACATCCATTTTCCTTACCTAAAACCTGTTTTAAGACTCCTGATGAGCATGAAGATAAACACTGAAATTTTGCATAAAACATAAAAAGCCTCTCTTAAGAAAGCAAGCTCTTAACTTTAAAGACAAGGTCGCCTTTATGAGAACTACGCTATGTGTGTGTGTGTGTGTGTGTGTGTGTGTGTGTGTGTGCGCGCGTGCGCGCGCGCGCATGTGTATGCGTACGTGAGCACGAACACATGCATGCATGCTCATTTTTGTGTTTCATTCACTAGCAGAATCTCACAGGAAAACAATAAAGGGCTTTAAATATGCTCTCTAAAGCCGACTTCAGGCGTTTGTGATGCTTTCATGCCTTTTAAAATATCAGTCACCACTAGAAAAATAGAGACAAGTTAACAAAAAGTTATGGATTAACTTTGTCTTCAGGAGAGTAATTTTTGCTTTAAAACTATAGATCAATCTATTCACTGAAAAAAAATTTCTTTGCTCCAGTTTCAATTCTTCTGTCATAGCAACTTTAGGGTCAGAATGTGGATTCATTTGGACCATTGTAATTTTTTGCTTGTCAGTGTTTTTGACTGAAGAATTCCAGGAGGTTTAGGGTTTGATTGCATACTGTCCACTCCAGCATGCCAGAGCAAGAACACATCTCAAAATGCTTTAAAGTTTATCCATTTAATTCAAATGGCAAAGTGTAATTTAAAAAGTGTAATTTAAAAAGGTAATTGTTAATGTTTTCCTCGGCTACTATGGGTTTTTTTTTTCCAGTTTTCCTGAGATATAATGGATATCTAACATTGTATAAGTTTAAGATGTACAATGTGATGATCTGACAGGTGTGTGTGTGTGTGTGTATATATATATATATATATACCTATATATATGTATATATGCCTATATATATACCTATATATATATGCCTATATATATATACCTATATATATATAATATATATATTAATATATATATTATTAAAACAATAAGGCTAGTAACCTCTCTTTGCCTGACAAAATGATAATTGTTGTTATGGTGAGAACATTTAAGATTTATTCTCTTAGCAACACAGAATTGTTAACTATAGTCATGGTCATTAACAGACGCATGCAGAGAGGTGTAAACTTTTGAGTCACCAGACTGCATATTCCAGCTGAGATCAGACAAGATGATGCTTTGTCTTCTTGTTTCAGCTCTTATACTACTGACAAGTGTGCTTTTTGTGGTCTATTTAATGCTACCTCTTTTTTTGCATCTTTATGCTTTTTGTTGGTGATCGTGTTCTTTAAAATGCCCCCTTTAAAATGTCCTGAATGCTGTCAAGTGTTCCCAAGCACAAGAAGAAATATTAGGGAGAAATTACGTGTATCACATAAGCTTCATTCAGACATGAGTTCTAATGCTGTTGGCCATGAGATTAATGTTAATAAATCACTAATATAGTACATCCAGAAAAAAAGATAAAATTCACTGATCTATGCATGAAGCTTTCCAGAAAGACGCTAAAGTAACATCCGTCCTATGTTATAAAGCTATGGAAAAGCAGCTGAATTTGTGAGTTCTTGAGATAACAACTGATAATATAAGAAGTGTAGTGATCAGCTTTCTCTAGAAAGTAGTGATAGATGCCTTGCATGTTTCAAAAGATGATACAGCATAAAAACTGTCAAACTTTCAGTTGAACAAGTTTTGTAATCAGTAGGCTGTAGAAGAATACCTCCTTAAGATATTTTTTAAAAATACCTCCTAGGGGCGCCTGGGTGGCTCAGTCGTTAAGCGTCTGCCTTCGGATCAGGGTGTGATCCCGGGGTCCTGGGATGGAGCCCCACACTGGGCTCCACCACTGGGAGCCTGCTTCTTCCTTTCCCACTCCCCCTGCTTGTGTTCCCTCTCCCACTGGCTGTCTCTCTCTCTGTCAAATAAATAAATAAAATCTTAAAAAAAAAAAAAAAACTCCTAAATTTTACACAGGAAAGCATAGGGGGAAAGGAAGGATTTCAATGCTGATGAGACAGGCTTGTTTTTATAAGGACATTGGCAAACAAACATGTATGTTGTAAATGGCATTTCTGTTGACAAAAATACTGTAGGGGTTGTAGAACTCTAACGGTATGTTTCCCCTCAGAGCAATAGTTCAGCGTCTATTAATTCAGTGTTCATAACAACTTTGTGGAAAACTACCGTAAATACCAAGAATCAATTGTATATCATAGAAGCCTATAAAATTCCTACGGTTTGTTATGCCAGGCTTTTCTGTTAAACCAGGAAATAAGAATTACCTAGAAATTCTTGTCAGAATGCAATAGGATAAGAAAGAAAAACTGAAAATAATTGTAAAGAAGAAATCAAAATTCTTATTATGTGTAGAGTATATTATTTGTATCTCAAAATCTAAGCTAATCAACTAAAAAGTTATTAAAATTATGAGAATTCAATAATATTTATGAATACAAGGTAATTTTATGTTTATAAATTTCAATATGTATTTAATTAAGCAATTATGTGCTAAGAAACAAATTAAAAACAAAGTAACTTTAAATGTCAACATAAATGCAAATATGAATATTTTTAAACAAAATAAAGTCTCTTGCCATTTACAAAACTCCACAAACCTTTATTAAGTCTTTTAGAAAAGAAAAATACCAAAATAATTTAGCAGATACAGTGACAAAAAGACAACTTTTCAAAATTGATTCCTAAATTTATAGTTATTTTAATTAAAAAATTTTAGTAGTTTTGAGATCCATATAAAATTAATCTGAAATATCCTGATAGAATAAATGAGCAAGAATTGTTGTGAACATTTTGAAAAATGGAGATTTAGTCACAGAGGTAGGTTGTAATCTCAACAGAACAACACAAAAGACAGAAGACTATAATAATTATATAAATGTGAAGACAGTAAAAATAACAATGGATATAACTCGAAAATCTTCTATTTAAAATTTGTTCCTTTTGGAATTCCCATCATGAAGTTAACAGACTCCTACAGAACTACTGAGTGTCCTTGAGTCCAGGGCATTAACCAGCTAGCCCCAGGGCAATATGTTGCTCTATGCCTCTCACAAACCATAAATTTCAGGGTTTGGAGCAGATTCTATGCCTCTCTCCTTCCATTTTACACCTTCAGATCATTTCTCTCACCTGCATAAAACATCCTGCTCTTCCTATTGTTTCACAGGGCATAGTAATCTATGTAAATCCCAGTCACTAGCCTTCAATCACTGGATATTTCAGCACCTGACTCAGCTTTCCTAAGAACCGAAGGGCATCCAGGATGGCTTTAATTTCCGAATAGATGATCTATTTAACATCCTAGACTTTCAATTCCTTTTTCTCCTCTTCTCCATTAAATATCTACTTTCGTCAAAGAAAAACCGTACAACACAGAATTAAACAGGCAAGGAAGACTTTATTCAAGACTATTGCAACAGAAATCAAGACTTTAACAATAGAGGAAATAACTCAATTCCTCTGAAACAAATGGCAAGAGAGTTTTTAAGCACAGGGGGAGGTGGGGGACTAGTTGAAAAGTACTGGAGGACACTGAGAGTTCGGGGTGTTTATCAATGCGATTAGACCATCTGTGTTTGCTAATTAGTTCTTAAGAAAGTTAGGTTCCTACCCTCCCGCAGATACTAGGAGATAGGGATTCTATCTTTCTTGATGATTATATTTCAAAGAGATGGCTCCCAATCTTTTGGGAAAGCATTTCTAGATTGTAAAACTGGCAAGTGATTGGCAGATTTATATTTCAAAGGAGCAAAGAAAAATTTACAATTGCAAGTTTTCCAAATTAATGCTCTTAGAAAAGGGGAATCAAGGGCATACAGTCAGAAAGAACCCTGTCTAAATTTTAGTCAAGCTGAGGGAAATGCTAAGGCCTTCTTGGTCACTCTACTATGACTATAATTAGAGTTAAATTTGTCTAAACTAGTTATGCATTCGGGTGTTTTACCAGTACAGTGAGTTGGCATATAAGGAAACAAAGGCCTCATACAGCCCAGAAACAGCCTTGGTTATAACAGGATAAAGAGGCCATATTCCATGACAACCATAAGAGGTTCACACAGTCCCTCAGAAGGTTACACAGCCCTTGTACTTTCATACATCCCTTCTCCATTACTCTCCCTTCTTGAGGTTTTGAACACTAGCTGTTATTTTTGTCTTAATGTATGTTCATTATAAATTATATCTCCTTAACTGTAAAATGAGAAAGATGTTGTACCCATTTAAATACTAATTAGCTTGAAGGTCAAGGAAAACTTTTATGGTGGGTAGAAGAGCTGGCTGAAGAAAGAGCATATTTTTTATTCCTCTGTATTTTTTAATTGGATCTTTTTAAAGGAAAATCTGTAAGCATAGCACCAAACCGAAAGATAGGAAGAACCTAGCTTTCATCAAGTGTTGCTCTGTGATTTCCAATTTTAGTTAAAATTGCTCACTGCTTTAAAGTACCATCAGGGATAATGCCTGCACCATAGTTTTTGATCCTTAGATAATGGGTTCTTCCAAACTACAGAGTAGCAACTTTACTAATCTTCAAATATTATTCTTTTCCAGGCTGTGACAAAGACATGCTGATCGACATTCTAACTCAACGCTGTAATGCACAAAGGCTGATGATTGCGGAGGCATACCAGAGCATGTATGGCAGGGTAGGGCTCTTCATCTTGACCTGTTTCTAGGGCAAACTCACAACCCTTTCAGAAAACAGACACTGTTACTCTTTTCAGTTTCACAGATTACAAAGATCTCAGACTCCACTGTATGTCAGAAACAGTCCCTATGCCTCTAACATGTTTCAAGGAATGTAAGAAAGACGTATCTATGTGTGAGCCATATTCAAACTTACAGTGACTCCATCAGTCCTTTCTCAAAAATCATTCAGCTTCATAAAATGAAAATTCTGATAGTCTTGCACTGCCAGTTGGTCCAATTAGGCTAAAAATGTTGCGCTGGGAACACCCCTGTGTCAAGCTTTAGGGAAGGCATAGAAAGGGCTAATGATCACTAGGTCAAAAAAATAAGATTTTTCCTGCAATTCTCCACAGGTCTTCACCTAACTCTCAACCAAAGTGAATTCTGTACTAGCTTTTCTTCTCACAGCATGCAGTTATAGAGACCATTAAAAAAGAATGGCAGTTAAAAATAGTTTAAGGCAATAAAACTATCCATAGTGCTTTAAAGTAATCACATTCTAATTTCAAAGCAAGTACCATTAAAGATTCCTTTCTTTTGTTATGCATTTAAACCACAGATTCAGAACAAAAACTCTTCAGGCCAAAAGGGCCTGAAATAGCAATTACTTTGTCAACTGAGCATTATTGATGAAACACTATCATAATACTTTCTCTATGGAGTTAGCTCTTATAAATTCACTCCATCTCTAAACCTCAGTCTTTGAACAGCTATAATACATGAAATAAAGGATAGCCCTCTGTTGTAGAATAAATTAATAATCAAAGAAGCTACCACTATTAGTTATATTAGTTGAATTTAGCCATAGAAGGAAACCAGTTATGCTTTTTTTTTTTTTATTTTCCAGGTAAAATAGCTATTGTAGCTTATGTTCCTATGATACCAGTGCTAGTTTTCTCTTGAAAAAGAACATAAAACTATAAAAGTTGTAGCATCACTAATCTAATATTGTTTTAATATGCATACTGTTATAAGAGTGGTCATTTTTCAGTATTTTTTAACCCAAAGGTTTGCATACATCTTTGCATTTTATACATGAGGTTAATTTAGGTTGAAGGCATTACTTCATTATATTCTACAAAATGACACCAAAACAGATTAAAACATTAAGAAATAAGGTACTTACACTCAAGGAATGTAAAATCCATTAAACAGTTTATACTCCCAAAGGTCTCAAAGTTTGTTAAACTCTTACCTTCTGCTGAACAATCCATATTGCGTGGAAAAGTTTGGCTAATAACACAATCGCACCAATGGGAGACAGTGAGTCATGCTGGCCCCTTTCCTCCAAAATACTCTTGTCATAAATCAGTTATCAAGCCTTGAAAATTATTTTTCTTCTCACATTTCTTTTTCCCTCACTTACACAGTTTTGATTCATTTGGTACCCAGACTAATGTGAAACTCCTAACCGGTATCTGCTACCTTTGGGCCTTCCCACTCTGGTCTATCCCCCACACTGAAGCCAGAATGATTCCAAATCTAGAGTTCTGCTTTCCTCATTTTGTCCCTGAACGTTTGTTTTATTTCTGCCTTACAAATATCCACAGGTCCATGGAATAAACCAATACCTTCCCAGCACATACAAAGCCTTGCTTTACTGTTTCTGTTCTCCACTTTATTCCCTTTCCCCCTTCTTCACACACCATCAACTGCAACTACTTGTACTTCTACAAATGAACTGTGCCTGCTCCCTCACCTTTAATCAGGGTATTTCATCTACTTCAATGGCCTGACTCCCCACCTCCACAAGATGCACACTTGCTCATCTTCCCAGACATTGCACACTTCCTCACACCACTAACCCTAAACAGAGTGGAACGGACTCATGCTGCTACTGCATTCTTTACATTCCCCCTCAGTACATATTGACACATTATGAGCTTGTTTATATGTGTGTCCCTTTACCAGAGTCTAAATCCTCAAAAGTTGGAATGCACTTCATCCAGAAAGTTTAGCACAAATGTCCATCTAACATGTCAAGATTGCCTAATTATGTTTGTTGAATTACAATGTGAAGGCATAGTTTTGGCTGCCCTTGTAAACCTTTCTTACCTGTCACACTCACCCTCTGCCCTGTGCTAGATGTTTCCTGCCGGGGTCCCAGAATTCCCTGTGCATACAGCTACCATGGCCTTGCCACACTGGGTTGCGTTGGTTTACTTTTTTCTCTTGATGACTAGACTATAATCCCCTAGAAAATCAGGGACCAGGTTATTTGCTGCTATCCCTCCAGAGCTCAGCGCAGGGTCTAACATAGAAGATGAATTTCATTTACAGAAAAAGGGCATCTAAGAAAGTATATTTTGCCTATTTACATTTTTGTTTAAAAAAGAGAAGGGGACATCCCTGTATTATCCACTTTATACTTTTGCTATCTTTTGCTATCTTTCCCTTTCTGTGGTGAGAGTGTATAGATTTCCTGTATATTAGTCTTCAGTATTTTTATTTTTTATTAATATGGATAATTAAGATTTGACAGAATTATTTTTTTTTAGCTGCTGAGCAAAGTGCAAGTCTAGGCATGCTCCATAAATACTTATTACTTGATATTTTACATTAGTGAAGAGCGCCTGAATTTCATCAACATCTTTTCCTCACCCAAAGCACACTAATCCCTACACTCAAATGAAAAGTCTTTTGGAATGCCTCTGATTGACACATATATCAACATAATTAAAGAGGTCCCTCCTGATCCTCCACACCAAAGTAAGTACAATGCTATAGCCAGTGCAGTGAAACCAAGGAAACAACGAAACACCTCTGGGGCTAGGCAGAGAAACTACACATATCTGATAAGTTTAGCAATTAGACAGCGATTCCTGAAAGGGGTTCAAATTACCTTGCAGTAATTTATTCTCTCAGTTTTCATCTGAACCAGGAATAATCAGCTCTGAAATATCCTAACATCTAGAATTCATTAAAATTGTGGTGTTGGTTATATAATTTAGTGCAGAGGCTAAGTTGCCCTGAGCCACACAAAGTTAGAACTTAAACCAAGGTTATCGGACTCTAAATCATGTTTTTCAAAGTTTCTCAGTAATGCCTGTTGTTCTTAACTGAATAAACACCAGATTTAACAAGAGCAGATACTATACTGTTAACTCCCTCATATTCTTCAAGGCTTTGCACAATGTCAGCTACTCAAGAAGGCCTGTTTAAAACCGTCACCCACCCCAAAGCCTATGCCAGCTCCCCAGATCCCTTTCACCTGTTCTTTTGCTTTTTTCTATAACACTCACTGCCTTCTAACATACTACATAATTTATTTATA
The DNA here is from genome assembly GCF_017311325.1 of Ursus maritimus. Taxonomy (NCBI): domain Eukaryota; kingdom Metazoa; phylum Chordata; class Mammalia; order Carnivora; family Ursidae; genus Ursus; species Ursus maritimus. Next base: position 54,711,400 of record NW_024423453.1, read on the forward strand.
CATAATTATTATTTATTGTTTGCCACCTCTCCCTAATTTAAGCCCCACAAGGAGAAGAATCTTTGTTTTGTTCACTAATGTGACCAAAGCACTTATGACAGTGGCAGACATGTAGTTGGTGTTAGACTCAACTGCAGCCCCTCAAAATTTAAATGTTGAAGCCCTAATCTCCCAAAGTAACTGTATTTGAAAATAGGGCATTTAAGGAAATGATTAAGGTTAAATGAGGTCATAAGGGTGGGGCCCTAATCCTAAAGGACTGGTGTTCTTAAAAGAAGAGAAAGAGATATTGGCACTGCATGCACAAAAGAAAGACCATGTGAGGAAACAACAAGAAGGCAGCCATCTGTAAGCCCAAAAAAGATGCCTCACTAGAAACCAGCCCTGCCAGTACCTTGATCTGGGACTGCCAGACTTCAGACTGTAAGAAAATTTCTTTGTTTAAATCATCCAGTCTATGGTAAGCTGTTAGGGCAACCTGAGCAGACTAATGCAGTTGATACTCAATACAGAGATGTGGGGAGAAGTTAAGATGACAGAAGATTAGGGGTACCCTAAGCTTGCCTCATCCCTCAAACACAGCTAGTTAAATATCAAATCATTTTGAACATCAAAGAAATTGATCTGAGGACTAAGAGGGCAAAACTACACAACTAGAGATAGAAAATCAGCCACATTGTGGAAGGCAGAATCACTGGTGCTATGAAGGAGAGGGAGCCCTGATCACAGAGAAGTGAGAGAGAAAAAGAGAGAGAGAGAGAGAGAGAGAGAGAGATAAAGCATGCACAGGGGATTGTACAAGAAAAATTCTTCCCTAAAACCACTGACTGGAAAAAGGAGAGGGACTATCTACTGAAGGTTTTATAAACAGTGGAGCACAAAGTCTTAAGTTTTGGTGGTCCACACCATCACCAGGGTCATGCCTGGTGGGCTTGGCAGTGCTCTGGTGGGAAAGGAAGGTGGAGACCTAGGAATGGGCAGCATGGTCGGAGGATACCCTGGGCCACACAGGGAGAAACAGTTCCCCTGCTTTGAATGCATTTGGGAGTGGTGGCATAGCCTCTCTAGGGACCAAAGAACTGGTGGTGCCAACATGCTGCCCTGTTCCCTAGCATAGGAACAAAAACACCGGCTGGGGACAGCAAACCTTGGTGCCAGCTTTTTGGCTGTGCTTTACCATAAACTTAGAATGGTTGAGGGGTGCCTGGGTGGCTCAGTCAGTTAAGCATCTGCCTTTGGCTCAGGTCACGATCCCAGCGTCCTGGGATCGAGCCCCACCTCAGGCTCCCTGCTCAATGGGGATTCTGTTTCTCCCTGTCCCTCTGCCCCTCCCCACCCCCACTCATGCTTGCTCTCTCTCTTTCTCTCTCAAATAAACAAATATTAAAAAAAAAAACTTTGAATGGTTGCTGGTTGCACAACTGATTTCTGGGATAAACCGGCACCAGCTACAGTGCAGGGAGACCCTCCCTGAGGATCAGTATGGGTCCTTACCCCACAGATCTCTAAAATTTGGAGTTGTGAAACTCAGCTGTGTGCCTGAGATAAAACACAGAAGTACTGTGCCACCTGGCAGATGGACAGCTCTGATATAGGCAGAGTGAAGGCAGGGATTTGACAGAAGCTAGGGACACAAGAGAGGTGCTTATTTGCTCTTCTGTGAGGGCCTCCTGAAGAGTGGCAGATGTGACCTCCCTGCTCTTGGATAAGAGAGTGAGAGCAGGGCAACATCATTTCCCACCATCCCCCCAGCACTGACTGATTTCAGTGAGTAAAACAGTGCCATCCAATGGAGGCTGGAGCCACTTACATAAGCCCCGCCCCTGTGTGCCCTTCAGGTGTATATCCACTAGAGCAAGTCCACTTGAGAATCAGCACAACAGGCCCCACCCCCAGAAGACTAGCACAAACCCCTTGCAAGCATCAAGTCTACTGATCACAGAGTGCTACAAAACTTCAGCTCTAGGGGAAATAGAATCTAGCTTCCATTTTGGGGGGAGGGGGTGGGATCTAGCTTCTTTTGATAAGCAGACCAAAACACACCTAGGATCTAGTGTTTTTTTTGTTTTTGTTTTTGTTTTTGTTTTTGGTGGACCTCTTCTTCTTCTTAATATAGCCATTACTCTCAGGAGCAGGTATACAACAGGCTTTCCTAACAATCTCACACACACACACACACACACACACACACACAAAACAGTGACCCAGACAAAATGACAAGATGGAGGAATTTACCCCAAAAGAAAGAATAGGAAGTCATGGCCAGGATTTAAGCAATACAAATACAAGTAAGATGTCTGAACCAGAATTTAAAACAATAATTATAAGGATACTAGCTGGGCTTGAAGAAAGCAAAGTAGACCCTAGAGAATCCCTTATTGAAAAGATAAGAGAACTAAAAACTAGTCAGGCCAAAATAGAAAATGTTATAACCGAGATGCAAAACTGAATGGATGCAATGATGAGGAAGGATGAACCAGAGGAATGAGTCAGTGATAAGGAAGATAAAATTATGAAAAATAATGAAGCTGGGAAAAAAGGAAAGAAAGGTATTGGATCACAAATGTAGACTTAGGGAACTCAGTGACTCCTTAAAGCATAATAACAATCATATCATAGGAGTCCCGGAAGAAGAAGAGAATAAAAAAGGAGCATAGGTTTATTTTAAGCAAATTATAGCTGAAAACTTCCCTAATCCTGGGAAGGAAATAGACATCAAAATCCAAGAAGCAAAGAGAACTCCCATTAAATTCAACAAAAGCCAGCCATCACCAAGACGTATTATAGTCCAATTCACAAAATTCACAGACAAGGAAAGAATCCTGAAAACAGCAAGGGAAAAAAAGTCCTCAATCTACAATGGAAAACAAATCAGGTTTGCAGCAGATCTGTCCAAAGAAACTTGCAGGCCAGAAGAAAGTGGTTTGGTATATTTAATGTGGTGAATGGGAAAAATATACAGCCAAGAATACTTTATGGAGCAAGGCTGTCATTCAGAATACAGGGAAAGATAAAGTGTTTTCTAGACAAACAAAAACTAACGGCGTTCATGACCACTAAATCAGCCCTGCAAAAAATATTAAAGTAGACTCTTTGGGTTGGGGGCAGGGGAAGAAACAAAGACTAGAAAGAAACAGAGAATATCACCACAAACACCAACTTTACAGTTAACACAGTGTCACCAAATTCATATCTTTCAATATCACTCTGAATGTAAATAGACTAAATGCTTGAATCAAAAGACATAGAGTATCAGAATGGATAAAAAAAAAACAAGACCCATTTATATGCTGCCTAGAAGAGACTCATTTCAGCCTGAAGACATCTGCTGATTGAAAGTGAGGGAATGGAGAACCATCTGTCATGCTAGTGGACACCAAAAGGAAGCCAGAGTAGACATACTTATATCAGACAAACTAGATTTTAAACCAAAGATAACAAGAGATGAAGAAGAACATTATATCATAATTAAGGGGTCTTTCCATCAAGGAGCTCTAACAACTGTAAATATTTATGCCCCCAACTTGGGAGCACCCAAATATATAAATCAATTAATAGCAAACATAAAGAAACTCATTGAAAACAATACAATAATATTAGGGGACTTTAATACCCCACTCACAGCAATGGACAGATCATCTAAGCAGAAAATCAACAAAGAAATATGGCTTTGAATGACACACTGGACCAGATGGACTTAACAGATCTAATTCAGAACACTTCATCCTAAAGCAGCAGAATACACTTTTTTTTTTTTCAGTGCACATGGAACATTCTCCAGAACAGATCACATACTGGGTCACAAATCAGTCCTCAACAAGCCCTTAAAAAGACTGAGATCATACCATGCATATTTTCAGAACTCAACGTTATGAAACTTGAAGTCAACCACAAGAAAAAATTTGGAAGGTCTAAAAATACATGGAGAGTAAAAAATATCCTACTGAAGAATGAATGGGTTAACCAGAAAATGAAAGAAGAAATTTAAAAATACACTGAAGCAAATGAAAATGAAAACATGACAGTCTAAAACCCATGGGATACAGCAAAAGCAGTCTTAAGAGGGAAATATATTGTAATACAGGCCTACCTTGAGAAGCAAGAAAAGTCTCAAATATACAACCTAACCTTATTCTTTAAGGAGCTAGAAAAGGAAGAGCAAACAGAGCCTAAATCCAGCAGAAGAAAGGAAATAATAAAGACTAGAGAAGAAATAAATATATAGAAACAAACAAGCAAACAAACAAAACAGTAGAACAGATCAATAAAACTAAGAGCTGGTTCTCTGAAAGAATTAATAAAATTGATAAATCCTAGCCAGACTTATCAAAAAATGTGAGACAGGAAACTATCAAAATACTAGGAGAACAGAGGCAGCAGTCTCTTTGACCTTGGCCATAGCAGCTTCTTACTAGACCCATCGCTGGAAGCAAGGAAAACAAAAACAAAATAAACTATTAGGACTCCATGAAGATAAAAAGTCTCTGCACAGTGAAAGAAACAATCAACAAAACTAAAAGGCAGTCTATGGAATGGAAGATATTTGCAAATAATATCTAATAAAGAGTTAGTATCCAAAATCTATAAAGAACTTATCAAACCCAACACCCAAAATACAAATAATCCAATTAAGAAATGGACAAAAGACATGAATAAACATTTTGCCAAAGAAGACATCCAGATGGCTAACAAACCCATGAAAAGATGCTCAACGTCACTCATCATCAGGGAAATAGAAATCAAAACCACAATGAGATCCCACCTCTCACATGTCAGAATGGCTAAAATTAACAACACAGGAAACAACAGATGTTGGTAAGGATGCAGAGAAAGGGGAATACTCTTGCACTTTTGGTGGGAATGCAAACTGGTTCAGACACAATGAAAAAAGTATGGAGGTTCCTCAAAAAGTTAAAAAATAGAACTACCCTATGATCCAGCAATTGTAATAGTAGGTATTTACCCAAAGGATATAAAAATAGAGATTCAAAGGAGTACATGCATCCCGAAGTTCATAGAAGCATTATCAGCAATAGCCAAACTATGGAAAGAGCCCAAGTGTCCACTGAGTGATTAATGGATAAAGTAGATGTGGTGTATGTACACAATGGAATATTACTCAGCCATCAAAAAGACTGAACTCTTGCCATTTGCAATAACATGGATGGAACTAGAGTGTATTATGCTAAGTGAAATAAGTCACTCAGAGAAAGAAAAATGCCATATCATTTCACTCATATATGATAAACAAAAGGAAGGGGAAAAGAGAGAGACATGATAGAGATGTTAGAGAACAAACTGAGGGCTGATGGAGGTAGGTGGATGGGGGGGGGTGGGCTAAATGGGTGATGAGTATTAAGGAGGGCACTTGTTATGATGAGCACTGGGGTGTTATATGTAAGTGATGAATCACTAAATTCTATTCCTGAAATCAATTATTACATTGTGTGCTAACTAACTAGGATTTAAATAAAATTTTGGCAAAAAAAACAGACATGTGAACATGTGAGGAGTTCAAGTTCACTCTTCAGACCCATCTTGTTCTCATAACACTTTTTTTCTTATTGTGTCTCAGCTTCATGGTTAAATCTACGATCTTGAACTATCAACATACTTAGGAAGTAGCTGGCTAGAAATTACCTTAGCTACTTTAGAGGTAGTATTATCATGTCACTAGCACCAGCAATATGTGTGGCATCTTTTCCTCTATCCTAACTTTTACTTGAGAAGTGAGGGATGGATGTAGTTTTAGCCTCAAAAGCTTAAATTCATTACATAATTTATCATAGATCAATTTTTATAAGCATGAATTAGGTAATTTAAAATGTACAACTACCTTATCTTTCAAATATATAATGGATTAGATATACTCCTTTTGGTGAAACTTAACTACCAGGAAAATAATTAATAATTGCAAGAAAATTTTTGATAAAATCAATTAAAAATTTAGAAGTTTAGAAACACCTCTGTATATGCTTGTCACAACCTGAGCAACTATTTGTCTTTAAAATAACATACAGTCTCTGCCAGGGAGGGGTGGAGGAACAGAGCTGGAGGGAGGAAAGAAGTGAGGAAAGGAGGGAAGGTGGGAGGGAGGGAAGTAAGAAGAAAGGAGAAAGAAAATTAGATACTCCTAAAGCCAGATCTAATTAGGCTTCAAAACACTCTCTAAAACAATCCTGTAAATTTGCACTCCCACCTGCAATAAATATATAATGTTTCCCATTTCTCTTAAATCTTCATAAAACTTCTGAAGTTGTGACCAATTTTATGGATATAAATGGGATCTCATTATGGTTTTAACTTGCCATTTTCCCTGATTAAGTGTAATGTTGAATCTTTTCATGTTTTTTTAACCTCCTGCTTTCTTCCTTTTAACCTTCTTTAAATTAACTCTATATTCTCTTATTTTTTTTTCAGTAGCTTGTCAGTTATTGATTTGTAGTTATTTACATAATTTGGACATTAAGGTATTTCTTCTGATGTAGACTATAAATATTTTCTCCAAATATACGGATTAATTTCTAATTATGTTGTACAATCTTCTGTTAAAAACTGTGAAAGGTAATGAGACTCTGATATACAAGATAGCAGGCTAACCAGCCAAGATAACATAGATACTAGTAGAAGACAGGAGACTCCTGGGTTTAAGACAAAATACAGTTTATCGCTCACAGTCATAGTGGTTGCCAAAGCATCAGAATTTTTGCACCAGTTCACTAAGCCTCAATCTCAAAAGTCAAGGCAAAGATTACCAAGTAACACCTGCACATGCAGTGAGCTGCACTGCAGAAGAGAAACCATGAGATTAGAACCTTAAATCAGAATGCATGACTGCCCATTGCTCGTAAGGGAAACACCATCTCTATCTTACGATGCTATTCACTATACAAACATCCTTGGAAAGCTAGTCTAGAACAAAGGGCTGTCAGTGCCTCACTCTGTGTAATATTCAGAAACATGAGACCTACAGAAATTTGTCTTCCAACAACATCACACCTCAGTTCATTTTACTACATGCCATTTTCATTATTGGCTGTTTTTCCTATGAGCAAATCAATCCCCAAGCCACTCCTATCATTCTGACTAACAAAGGCTGAGACTAAATCCATCAATTTGTCTCATACAGCATTTAATTATCAAAGGATTCCAAGCAGCAAGGGGAGGTCAATTGGCAGTATTGATTCCAACCATGCCCCCATAGGGGCCTGGACCCAATGAACTCAACAAATTCCATAAATAATCAAGGCCTATCTTAAAAAGCTGAGTGGTTTGTTCTTAAGTTTTAGTAATGACCTTTCTACTTGGTTTGAAGTTTTCTTTTAGATAAAGGAAGATCTATTAGCAATGGCAGAGAATTCACCTTTGCCCACAAGAAGGAAGTCTAGAATAAGTCTATCATCCATAACAATTTTGCCAGTGAGTTGAGGTTGTCCTAAATACTTTCTAGAACCAAAGTGGTGTGAGCAGGTATTCCTTCCCCAGGTGCCAAGGTTGTTGTTCCTGATCCACCATTAGAAAATTGTCACTTTTCCAGTAGTTGTAACTTCATCATTTTTCTTATTTTTTCCAACTCACACCCAGAACTTTCTTTTAGAAGGGTCAGATGCAGGAGGGACAAAGGTGTTTTTATAAAACTTTTAAAAAGCCATTACGTCACACAAGCAATGTACTCAACTAAATATCATTATCCTTATGATCTAGGACTATGACAGTCCAGAGATAATCTGGTGGCTGAACTAGAATAGTTTGAAATCCTGAGCCCAATTTTGCTCACACTGCCACCCACAGAGTAGACCAACCAGTACACCCTGAAGTTGACAATGTTAGGAGAAAGAAAAGAATCATCATGCCTAGAAATGGTCAGGATAGAATCCCAAATTTTCAAAATAGATCTACATAAGTACAGGAAAACTCCTGTTTCTCTCTCCATAATTTAACACTTCACTTCTGACACCAAATGTGCAGATTATTTTTCTCAAACTAAACAATTCTCATACTACCCAGTGTTACCATAGACCCTACAAGTTAGAGGCTGTCTCACAAAATTGTCTCCCACTTCAGATGTCCTAGATTGTCACCTGTACGTCTGACTGACTGGCTGTAATTGGAGGCTCCCACATCTTCCTCCTTGAGTTCCATAATTTGCCAGAATGGCTCACAGAGCTCAGAAAAGTGCTGTACTTATTATTACTAGTTATTGTAAAGGATACAACTCAGGAACAGCAAAATGGCAGAGATGTGTAGGGCAAGGTATGTGGGATGGGATGTGGGATTTCCATGCCCTCTATGGCAGGTCACTTCCCCAGAACCTTGATGTGTTCACCAACCTGAAAGCACTTCAAACCTCTTTAGAGTTCTTATACAGGCTTCACTATATAAGCACAATTAATTGAATCACTGGTCACTGGTGAATAAGTCAATCTCCAGCCCTTCTCTCTTCCCTAGAGATCAGTAGGGCTGAGGATTCCAACCCAATCCTCTGGCAATCAGCCCCCTTCCTCTAAGATCACCTTATTAGCATGAACTCAGAAATGACTGAAAGGGGGTTATTATGAAAAACAAAAGATTATCCTCTCACTCCTATCGGAAAAGTACAAGATTTTAGGAGCTCTGTGCCAGGCACGGGGGATGGAGGCCAAATACATATATATATATATATAAATTTATATATATAAAATCAAGCAGTACCTGATATATATATATATATATACATATATATATATATATATATCTCAAAAGAGAGATCAAATATATATTTTTTTATTATATCAAAATATCACGATAACCCTCTTCTCCACTTCATTATGATTATTATCCAGGAGGGAAAACTGCATTCAGTGATTAACTGCCCTACTAAGCTGTGTACATCAGAAAGAGGTATAGAAAACAGAGTCAGAAATTTTATTGAGTTAATCAATTATCACCAATTCCAGAAGCCTATGGATGGTAGGGACTATGCAAGATCCATCAAGTAGCTTAACTATCAGTCTATTGTTGAGTGACTTTTGTAATAAATACTGTACCATGGGGAAGACCCAAATTCAACCAACAGGTCCACATAGAATGCTGACTTGGCAGCTGTATCCAACACATTCATAAAAAAATTGAGTTCTTCCATTCCAAAGTCCCCCAGCATACTCAGACATTACGAATGTTTTAGTCCACAATGGGACAGGAAGACTTTGGTCCCACTCCTAATTATTTCTCTTCTGAAAGCAGTAGAGGCTGGGGTAGAAGGGAGGGAAGAAAGGGCACATGAGGAAATAAAGAGGATCTGCCTCAGTAAGCAAAATATTTATTTTCTGTGTGTCACCTGTGCTCACTTCAATCAAATGAACTTCAATGTCTTGGGCCCACACAAAATTCTACATCAAGTGGCAAATTCATCACGTCTGACACCATATTTCAACTTTGTGAGTTCCTGACTCAGTAGTCAGAGCCACATTTTGTTCTGGCCATAGGCAGTGTTTGGTCCTTTTGACTGATTTGGAGTTGGCTAACATTTGAGAAGGTTTTTAATGAGTTCATCTTTGAAATGGATTCTGTAGCAATGCTGCTGTGTCCTTGTGATAATACCTCGTGTTTGACCTAGTGCTGACATAAGAGCTAGGGAACTTTTCCAGGCAGGATACTATTATTGTTGAATGCTTTTATTCTACCTTGTTTTATACTACCCCAAATTAATCATTATTATGCTTTTGATAAGTTAATGCTTCTTAAGTTTTATTCATAATTTTCTATGTCTTTGTTCATTTTTCTTCTAATATCCAACTCCATGTTTCTGGTCTCAGTGCCATTTTTCCAAAGGACATTTCTTAGCATTTTTTCCAGAAATAACAAATGATTGTTAAATTACTTCAGTCTTCTCCTTAAGAATACTTTTATCTTTTTTTCTTCATTGTTGAATATTAGTTTAGAAGGCTATAGCATTCTTGGGGCGCCTGGGTGGCTCAGTCGTTAAGCGTCTGCCTTCGGCTCAGGGCGTGATCCCGGCGTTCTGGGATCGAGTCCCACATCAGGCTTCTCTACTGGGAGCCTGCTTCTTCCTCTCCCACTCCCCCTGCCCGTGTTCCCTCTCTCGCTGGCTGTCTCTCTCTGTCAAATAAATAAATAAAATCTTAAAAAAAAAAGAAGAAGAAGAAGAAGGCTATAGCATTCTTGGCTGAATCCCAATTACTTTTCCTTAGGTCTTTGTAGATATAATTTTAATTTTTTTCTGGTCTTCATTGATAACTTTTGAGAAATCCCTTCTCTCATTTAGAGTTTTCCTTTATAGATTACCTTTTAGTCTCTGTTTGCTTTTAAGATTTTTTTTATCTTTGGTATTCTGCAGTTTCACAGGATAAGTCAATAGGTTTGTGTATTTTTATCTAAATAACTGAGGATTCACATACTATATACTATTTGAAATAGCATCTCCTTGGTATTGTCTACATTTTCTTCTGCTGTATATTCTATCCAACAAAAGTTTGTTCTTGCCATTCAGTTTTCCAAGTCTCTTAACCTTACATTCATATCATCTATTTCTGGTCTGTTTCTGTGAAACTTCTTATAATTTTTTTCAGGTAGTTTTCCAATTTATTAATTCCAATTCAGTTATTTATTAGCTACTCTTTAAAAGTATATATTGTGTTTTTAAATTCTAGACGTTTTTCATTTCTAGAATTTTATTTGCTTTTTAAGTGTCATTTTTTTCATAGTGTTCTTTCCTATTTACATCAACTGTCTCAAAATGAGATTTTAATTCTGCTGTTTATAGAGTCTGGTGTCTATCCTCCAGGAAAAATTGGTTCTAAGTATATACCATATTTTTATTGTGAGCACTTTTAAAGTGATGCTCATTTTTTTTTTCAGTGAGATTTTTTTTTCCCCCTGGAGAGTCAGGGAATCTCTCTAGATTTGTTTGGCATTTGCTTCTTCCTGGTATCCCAGGAGAATCACCAGCCCTGGATCAATTTTCATGATGATTTCTCTTCATAGAGGTCTCAGTTCATGTGGGTAGAGTAGAATAAATTTAAAAGTCATGCCCAAGGGAGACACAGCTCTACTATTCTGAATTCTCAAGGAAAATATCCTTCTACTTAAAACCCAGACAATGAAAGGTGAGCTTTCTGCTCATCTCCAATGCTGAATGGTAGTTTTTTTTTTTTTTTCCTAGTTCATACTTTTACTGAGGGTATAATCCTTTGAGGTTCCCAACCTCACAGAGGTTTCAGACTTAGTTCCTTATATTACACTGGCCCCATAAATGCTCTCTTGTCCTCATATAATGTCCCACACTGGGCATTGAAACCCAAAACAAATAGTTATCAAAACCAACCCCTACTCTCCCCAGTCACCTGCAAGGTCATCTCCAAGGTCAGCTCATTTGCTTATCCTCTGGCTTTCATTTATCCCCTGGTTTTTACACCCAAGGGTTTCTCTTTATTCTGAGATTAAATATATTTTTAAAAGACTGTTATTGTTATTGTAATGTATGGGGGGGGGGACTTTAGCTTTCATATACTATGTTTCTCCAGAAGACCAAAGTATTATCATCACTACCAGACAAAAATTAGCTCAAATTTCTACTGAAAACTGAATCATTAAGTAAACTGTGAAAACATCTATAAAGTGGAGCTGTTCAAAAGAATATTCCCTTACCACTGTGAGATGACAATGCAACTTGCACACATGTTTTTATGATAGAATATAAAATCATGTGAGTATTTATACAATGAATATTGGGGTAGGTACAATTAAGAGAAATTCTAAGGCACACTTTATATGGGCCTACATCATTGAGTGTTTAAAGAGCAAGTATCATTTTTTATGATAATAGGAAAAGGCATATAAGTTAAGAGTAGATAAAAATGTTCCCCTGAGCATATTCAGACAAGCATGTTAGTCATATGTTTACTTCTTGCCCCTGATTACACATAATTATATAAAGGTAAGAGGAACAAGGAAGATTTTACTTTCAGTTTAAACAAGGAAGATTTTACTTTCAGTTTAAATGGAGTGGTCAGAAGAGCTGCACCATGGGTAATCTACAGTTTCATCAGCAGCATAGAATAGCTCAATTTGAAAAGCAAGTACTCATTAGCTTAATGCAAGGCCAAGCTGTGATTCCCACAGAGTCCCTTTAGGGCAAATCTTTGACAAACAAGAAAGCAGAGGCAGTCAGGCTGGGGAAAGTAACACTCTAAAGATTGCATCCACAAAGTTATTTATATAACTCCAAGTGAAAATTAAAGGCTTTAATTAGAGCACCTATTTGAAGGCTCCTCTTTGAACATGCAGAGTTTAGCTATTTAAACATATTATTCAATATTTATCCTCCCCACAGAAAGTAATATCTCCTTCCAGATGTCCTGATTATATCATACTATTTCTACTATGATAGCACTTAGCACATTTTGCATTGCAAGGTAATTATAATTCCTGTGTTTCTGCCCCCTCCACTAAATAAAACTGCTTGAGGATACAGACCTTCACTTGTTCATCTTTGAATAGCCAAGAATGACTCCAAACAAATAATTGTTGAATTATAAGTAGTCTTCATTCATTTATTTATTGTATATCAATTTTCTAAGGGCTCACTATGTAGCAGGCACAGTCCTATGGGCTGGTGAAATGGCCATGAATAAAACAGACCAAAAACCCTGCCATGATGGAGCTTACATTCTACCTGGGTGAGGCAGATAAAAAAAAAAATTAGTAAAATGTGTCATGTTAGAAAGTAACAGTACTATGGAAAAAAAGACAAAGCCTGGTGAGAAACATAACGAGTATTAGGAAACCAGGTATAATTTAAAATAGTGTGACAAAGGCAAGCTTTATTAAGAAGACAGTGAGGGGTGATGCATGTGGATATCTAGAGAAAGAACACTCACAGAAGAGTGAAAGGCAAAAGCAAAGGCCCTGAGGTGGAAATACGTCTGCTATTCCAGGATCAATAAGAAGCTGGCTGTAGGTGGAATAGAGAAATCAGGAGCATGGAGAAGAATAGTAGGAGAGGAGGGCAGAGAAGTGACCAAGAACATATTGTGTAACTTGTGAGTCACTTTAAAGACATTGGCATTTGCATGAAATAAAACACCTGGCATGATTGCTTAATCTCGGATCAACTACACCAAAGCAGTTGTAGTTTATCCTGGAGTGTAGAGTGGGAAAGGACATTTCCAGCAGAGGAGTGACTGATCTGATTTTTATATCTACAGGATTGCACTGTCAGGGTGTGTTGAGGGGAGACTGTAAGGTGCAAAGACAGAAGGAAAACTCATTTGGAGGCTATTACATTAACATAGGGGAGTAATGATGATGCCTGGATGAGGGTTGTAGCAGAGAAAGTGGAAAGAAATCCTCAGTTTCTGGATATATTTCTAAGTTAGAGACAACAGAATATACCGACAATTGGATAGCATAAAAGTTGTGAGAAATACAATTTAATAGACAAAATTCTGATGTGGAGAGATAGAGGAGAGAGAGGGAGACAGTCTTTTATTAGCCATTTTTGATCTGCAGCAAATTATTTAGTAGTTTTTGAGGAAAATAAAAAGACATTTTTGAGTACCTAATATGTGCCAGAAAATATTTTAAAAATTTCACTTGAGTTAAATATTTTTATACTTAGATCAACCAGTGAAGTAGATGTGCTGTTACGTTCACTTTACAGATAGAAAAGCAGATACAAAGAGGTTAAGTAACCTGCTTGAAATCACAGCTGCCACTTTACAGTCAGGATTCAAACCTAAATACTTTACCTCCAGAACCTGTACACTCTAATGGCATTAGCTGATATCTGATACTGCTTCTTTCACAGAAATTACATAATTTCATTGACATCTTTTATAAAATCCGTTTACCAAAGCCGTGCATACGCACACGCACGCACGTACACCTGAGTTACAAAACAAAGATATACCAGCGCCATCTAGTGGCATTACGAATCTCAGTGTGCAGTGGAATACATAGCTCTGTGTTCGGTATTACCATACATAGGACGGCATAATATGCAGAGTAACTGAAGATGTTGTTATAAACATTTGAGAGGAATGTTCATCACAGATATGTTAACTAAAGATAAATAAACGACTTACAATGTCAGCTTAAACACTGACTTTATCCTTTACATATAATCAGTAAAACAGGGTTTTTCTCGAAATGAATGAACATTCATTCATTTGTTCTTGCGCTTATTTATATATTCATTTACAAATTATATATACTATATACTCTGCACATTCCATACTCAGCACTGTGCTAGAGATCAATGATGGATTTAGTAAAATTTATATGAAAGTCTGTGTCCTGACAGACTTTTGGGGGAAATAAATGCATATAATATAGTCATGAAAAATCTAGTATAATAAATGCAAAGATAGAGTAATAATGGCAAAGAAATAATCAACTTCACTTAGAGTTAGAGGAAGGCTCATAAGAAATGATAATTCTAATGTTTCTACCTTTCATCAACTGCCAGCTACCATTATCTTGTCCCAATAAAAGTATATTACATCGATCCATCTGCATTTAAACCTTCAGTGCACTGCCACTAGATTTAAAAGTTCATAAATACTACATTTGCCACATATATGTTATGTTCATCACCTTGCTGATATATCATGAGTGGCTTTCTATGGCATACATAACATGGAAAAAGAGACAAGAAGGTCAGAATCCCAGCTCCATCACTTACTTGGTTATTTACATGGAACTTGCTACTTAAGCTCTATGTGCCACAATTTTCTCACCTATATCATGGAATGTTTATAGTTCTGAGTTGTAATGAACTATTATGGTTATTCTAATATTCAGAATCCTGTCTAACATATAGTAAACATTAAATCTTAGTGGTTAATATAATCATCAAGCTCTTCTGCTTAAATCTCCACTATTAGGACCTTATCTCTCTGAACAAGAAAGGACATTGGAATTCAAACATTCAGCTTTCAAAACATTCAGAATTCCAAATCAATTCAATGTTTATTTAGAACTAGAGTTAACTGCGTATGTCCTGTTTTTCTCCATTTCAGTAAAGTTCAGTTGGAATGAAAGAACAAGCATACTATCTCCAAACAGGATATTATATTACTCATCTGAATAACTTTACAAACTCTTCCTCTCACCTAAGTTTCTCATATGCCCCACCCCACCCAGCCCAATTAAAGAATCATTGCTTTATGGCACCAGTGTATAATTCTAGTGTGGAAAAAAATGCTAAAAACTACTAAATTAGATGATAATTTGAAACTGGGTGTTAACTAGTACAGCACATAAATATGGTAAAGTAACTCTATTTGGAAGAGTTAAATAAATTGAAGCTTTAGAAAATACTCACTTTGTAGACGCCAAAATAACATGTTAAAATAAAACTTAAAATCCACAATATTGAGGTATAATTTATATAAAACATTCATTTCAGTACAACTTGATGAGTTTTCACAAATATGATAGTTCCAAACGATCCACATCCTTGCCAGTACCTGATATTATCAGTCTTTGCAATTTCAGCCACTCAAAAGAATATGTAGTGTTATCTCATTGTGGCCTTAATTCCTATTACTCTAGTGACTAATGTTAAGCATTTTGTGGGCTTATTTCCCATTTGCTTATTTTCTCAGGT
This sequence comes from Ursus maritimus, assembly GCF_017311325.1. Lineage (NCBI taxonomy): Eukaryota > Metazoa > Chordata > Mammalia > Carnivora > Ursidae > Ursus > Ursus maritimus. The sequence continues at coordinate 54,727,010 of NW_024423453.1, forward strand.
TAACTTTCAGTTCAAATCCCTTGTCTGTATTTTTATCAGGTTGTTGTCTGATTATTGAGTTTTAAGAAATTTTTATATCTTCTGGGCACAAGTGTTCTGTCAGATATGTGAAATGACACCTGTGGTTTTCTTAGAAGAACTGAAGTTTTAATTTTGATAAAGTCAAATCCCTCATGTTTTTTTTTTCATTTATGGATTGTTACTTTTATGTACTATCCAAGAATTCTGTGCTACACTCAAAGATTTGTTCCTATGCTTTCTCCTACAAAATTTACAGTTTTGGCTTTTCTTTTTAGGTGTATACTTCTCACATAATGGTAAATACAAATAGTAAGAGCGATATCTTTGCCTTGTTCCCAATCTTAGGGCATGAATATTCACTTTTCACTACTAGGTATCAACTCAACTCTAAAGTTTTTATAAATGCCCTCTATTAACGTGAAGGAAATTCCTTCTATTCATTCTTTCCTAAGAGTTTTTACTATGTGTTAAGCTTTTTTAAATGCTTTTGCTATCTCTATTGATATCATGCAGCTTTTCTCCTTTACTGCTAAAATGAGGAATTGTATTTATTGATATTTCAAGTGTAAATTGACCCTGCATTCCTGGTCATTACATGTCATTGTTTTGACATATATCCTATATTGATGGCTTTGATTTATAAATATTTGGACACACATTTTTTTGCATCTGCATTCATAAGGAATATCAACGTGCAATTTTCTTTGCATGTGAAGTTCTTTTGATTTTGTTATTAGGGCAATACTAGCCACATAAAATAGATTGAGAAGTCCTCTTTCATCTACAGTTTTCTACAAGATTTTGTATAGAGTTGATTTTATTTCTACCCTAAATGTTTGATGTTATCAATGATTTCACTGGGGTTTAGAGATTGGCAAGGTGGGGTTAATTATGAATTCAATTTCTTTAATTAATATAGGGCAATCCACATTGAGTGTAAAATTCTGCTTGAATTTTCTTCGATAATTTGTATCTTTCAACAAATTGGCCCATTTCAACTAAATTTTTAAAATTCAGTGGCATTAATGTGTTCATAATATTTTTTTCCTTTAATGTCTGTAGTATTTCTACATGCCACTCTTACATTTCCAATATTGATATTTTGTATTTTCTTTTTTCTTGATCAATCTAATTAGAATTTTATTAACATTACTGATCTTTTTAGAGAATCAGATTTTTACTTTATTGAAAGTTTCTAGTATTTATCAATTTTCTGTTTTATTTGTTTCTGATCCTGTTATTATTTTCTTCCTTCTTATCCTGAATTTAATTTAACTTCTAGTTTTTTTGATGTGGAACCTTAGGTCATTTATTTCATGTGTTTTTCTTTTAAATATTTAAAGTTAAAAATTTATCTTCAAACACTGTTTTAGCTGCATCCCACAAATTTTAACATGTTGTATTTTCACCTTCAGTAATTTGAAAGTATTTTCTGACTTCCTTATGACTTATTATTTGATCCTTGGATCATGCAGAAATACATTTTTTAACTTCCAACTACTTGGGATTCTCCACATATATTTTTAACTTCAGTTTTGAAGTTGATTGTATTATAGTAAGAGAGCAAATTTACAAAGAGCCACATTACAAGCCATATTGAAGGAAACATCTCAAACATGTGTTAGCCCAACTATGCTAGGACCTCACTACTGGGAAGGAGCTATACAGGTGGGCATGGGAGAGAGTGAATGGGCAGACGATTGAGAAAGCAAAGAAAGCCCAGTCAGGACAGCATAGCTGGGGAGTTAAGTCCTCTATTTACATGTCTAGGACACAAAGCATGATCCTAAGGGGAAAGCTGAAGTTTGAGTGTAGGTTGTCAAGAGTTAACCACCACACCTACTTGACTTCACCCTCAAAACACCTATGCAAGGTAGAATTGACTTAAAGATGAGGAAGAGTAAGGGTGATTAAAATTACTTTGTAATTTTTAAATAAAATGTAGTTATTAGGTCTATTGCAGACTCTGTTAGATTCCCTACATGAATATGTGATTCCTTTTAAAAAAGCATTTTCTTAAAATTTTATCTGGGAGAGACCATTAGGAAAAGAAGTCAGTATTGTATCCTAGATGTTTAAAACAACTTAATAATGGGAAAGTTTTTGTGGAAATAATTTCAAGGGCACAGGTTTGTTTGTTTTTACATAAAAGATATTACATTTTAAATTTTAAATAGTAGAAATTAAAGTTAAAGTAGCTAATATTAATCAAGATTCGTATCTCTTGCTAACGCATATTGAGAAAACAAATAATTATTTTGGGGGCGCCTCTGTGGTTCAGTCAGCTAAGCGTCTGCCTTCACCTCAGGTCATAATCGCAGGGTCCTGGGACGGAGTCCCACATTAGGCTCCTTGCTCAACAGGGAGCCTGTTTCTCCCTCTCTCTCTGCCCCTCCCCTCTGCTCATGCACACACTCTCTCTCTCTTTCTCAAATAATTCAAAGCTTTTTTTAAAAAATCATCATTTTAAGTAGCATAATTATTCGGTGAATTAACGGAACACAGGCTTAGAGTTCCTTTGTCACCAAAAACCGCCCTGGTTCCTGAGTTCCCACAGGAGCAAAGATGCAATTATCACATAATCCTGTGCTGTAAGTCTAATTTAATACTCATCTTCTCCTCAAGTGGATCTTTCGGTCCCTTCAGATTGACTTATTCACACCGCATATGAAAACACACATACGCAGACCCAGGGATAACCCCCGGCTGCGCCCTTCTCTTTTACTGACTGACTTACCTTTTCGAACGGGCATTAGTCAGGGTTCTCCAGAGAAACAGAACCAACGTAATATGCATGTATGTGCACATTTGCTTGATAGGTGGTGTGAGCCAGACTCCTTACGGACAAGCCTGGGAAGACGGTCTCTGCACTTGCGGCACCCAAGTGTCTCTCATCACAGGAATCCCCTGAGGGCGCTGGGCTCCCGTGGAGGAGCTCCGAGATCCCGTGGAGGAGCTCCGAGATCCCGCGAGACCGAGACCGGGCTGCCTCTGGGGGGAGTGGTTCACCCGCGCAGGCCGCAGGCCTGGTTCAGCGGTCCTCTGAGCCACCTCTGACTCTCAGCACATCCCAGCCCATCCTGGCCTTGCCCCGCCATCCAGACCCACACCTACTCCTCCTACGTATCAAATGAAAGAAAAAAAAAATCTCTCCCTCAAGCCCTCTCCCTCACTCGCTCTCTCCCTGTTCAAATCACGGAGGACGTTATAGCAAGGATATAATAAGGAGCTCAAAATTTCTTGTAAGAGCAATGGAAAGCAGTTCAAGGAGAGTGACATGTTCTATCCCTGTCCGTCTAGCTAGAGAGAGAGATTTTAAGGAGTTAGCTCACATGGTCGTGGTAACCGGCAAGCTCAAAACCCATAGGTAGGCCTGCGAACTGGAGACTCCCCAGGGAAGAGCAGCAGTTCAATTCCAAGGGTGGTCTGTTGGTAGAATTCTCGCTTCCTCAGGGAAGGTTAGCCTTTTCCTATTAAAGCTGTTAACTGGGTGAGGGCCACCCATATTTTGGAGAATAATGCTTTACTCAAAGCTTACTGATTCAAATGGTTACTGTGACCCAACCAAGTTGACACATAAATTTAATCATATTAATGGCTTCTCCATCTCCTGTCACAGTGCTACTTGTCCTTCCTGGTCTAAAAGCGACCTGTTTCCCTAATCCTATAAATCCATTATGATCTTTTATCTGAATTCTTCTAACCGTTTATTACTACTGCTTTAGGATCTTATGCTGTGAAAAATGATATTGAAAGCCTTAGAAAGTGTGTTAGCTCACATTTTTACTTATGTTATCTCTGGGTTTGTGGAATGTGAATCTCCTTGAAAACGGAGATTCTATTGCATTCCTCCGGCACCTACCACTAAGTCTTGGAAACAGTATTAAATCAAATAGTATTGAATGACTGTGATCTTTCATTCAAAAAAAAAAAAAATTGAGCTCCTATTTCACAAGCTTATATGTTTATATATGTATATAACACACACACACACACACACACACACATATATATGTTTTAATCATTGATGTAGCCCCAGTACCTAGAAGAGTGTCTGGCTCATATCACCTGAACAACTATTTGGTAAAGAAATTAGAAATAGGGGCGCCTGGGTGGCTCAGTCGTTAAGCGTCTGCCTTTGGCTCAGGGCGTGATCCTGGCGTTCTGGGATCGAGCCCCACATCAGGCTTCTCCGATGGGAGCCTGCTTCTTCCTCTCCCACTCCCCCTGCTTGTGTTCCCTCTCTCGCTGGCCGTCTCTATGTCTGTCAAATAAATAAATAAATAAATCTTTAAAAAAAAAAGAAATTAGAAATAATCAATGTTGCATAGGAGGGAATTAAATAGAATATAAGTTCTATGGAAGAGGGGATCTTATGCTTCTTTTATCTACTCCAAGCACCTGACACAACTCTAGACATGTATTAATTGTTCATTAAATGAATTGCACTGACCCTAGCAAAAATTCAACAGATTCTCCATATTACCAGTTACCACCTTATGGAAAAATACTTTTGTTTGCCAAAAAGAAAATCCACAATACAGGAATGGTATTGTCAGATTATACTAAATAAAATAGAAATTATGACTATTTTATATTTATTATAATAAAGCTTATTGTGCCTCATTGGCATCTTTCACTTGAATTCTATTATTGAATCACCTCAGAACTAAAATATTGCATATTTTTAAAGTAAAACTGAATATACCATATATATTTTAACAAGAAATGTTGTTTTAAACATCTTTCAGGTATCTTTGTAACCTTACAAAAATACATCTAACCTATATTTTTTAAGATTTTATTTATATATTTGAGAGAGAGAAAGCACAAGCAGGGAGGAGGTGGAGAGTGAGGGAGAAGTAGACCTCCCCACTGAGCAGGGAGCCCCACTCTAGGCTGGATCCCAGGTTCCATCCCAGGACCCCAGGATCATGACCTGAGCCGAAGGCAGATGCTTAACATTAAAATGATCAATTTCATATTTTTGTAATATGTATTCCAAGGACAAACATTCAGCATGCTGGTTTTTCTCCATAATTGTTTAACTTTCAAAATTAAAAAAAAAAAGTTAAAGTGGCTATTTGATGAAAGTTCTTAGATTAGTCAATTCATTTACACAAGCTTTTTAGCAATAGTATAACCAGAAACTCCTGCTAAACAGACACTGTTGCAATTATAGAATAAAATGCATATTTTAGTTAAGGGTTAATGTTTCATTAATTCCACACAAGAAAACTAAGAACTCCCAACCACAATGTTTTTAGGTTTCAGTATTTATTTTCATAATGAGATCAACAGAGAATTTGGTGTTGGGATTAGGGAAAGAAAATCATTTTATATTTACACAACTAGAATGTCCATGTAGATGACGTCTAATGCAGAGATGTGGTTACATCAGTCATTTTCAAACCCTCAAGTCCATCATTCCTATAATCCATATATATATATATACATATATTTATATATATATATATATATATATATATAAATATATGTATATATATATATATATATCTCAAAGCCAGGCTTTTTACTACATGAAGTGACATAGAAAAGGAAATCCTAATAGAAGACTTTCTGTAATTATCCCATTTCTCTTGTAAAATTGGTAACTAATATAATAAAAGTATTTACTTTTTCATCCATAGGACTTAATTGGTGACCTGAAGGAGAAGCTTTCAGATCACTTCAAAGACGTCATGGTTGGCCTCATGTACCTACCACCATCTTACGATGCTCACGAACTCTGGCATGCCATGAAGGTAGAGGTCTGACACAAAAATCTACTGTAATAAGCACAAGGCAATATTTCAGTAGAGAGGGAACTGCCCTGTGATGTTGCTGTATGTGATCAGGGGTAGGGGAAGGAATATCTGAGCAAAAATAAAAGAATGAAAATGCTGTGTTTAGGAGAAGTGACCTTTTTAGGAAGAGGGGCCTCTAGACCCCAGTAGCTGGGATCAGCCTGTTCTTTTGCTGTACAAACTCAGATCCACTGCCCCAGCTCTATGCCAAACTACCAAAAGAAAGAACTAAATAACCTTCCAGGGCTGTTCATATTCGTCTCTCCCTAGTATGTACTCATATATTAAGCAAAAATGTTCTAAGTCATGTGAACCTTTTTGAATTATTTGTAAAAATTGGACTAAGTAAAAATAGGATACTGAGTCAGAGACAAAATATAGATGACATCTTTGTTTATTTTTGTGACCTTAAGTTACTCCTTTACAAAAGCTATTGCTCAAATGTATAAAAATTTTACTTCTGAAGAATTAAAATAATTCTTCCTTACAGGAAAGCCATTTCCATAAAATAAATTGACTACAGATTTGTTAGAGACTCTGTTGGCTACGGAGGGGGTACAAAAGACTTTTTACATCTTTCCAAATACTGATACTAAACACCTGCAGAACTGTTGCAATCATTCCAATACGATGCCTGCCAATGACCAGATTACTCAATCTGTGAACAATGTGTGACAGGAAAGAGGAAAGGGGAACTAATTAAGGGAATCTGGATTTTGGCCATCATATTTGCAGATGAGAATAGACATTGTATAAAATTTATATGTATTTCAACCAATCGCTTTTTTTTTAAGTTGCCTATGGCAATACCTACATCTTGCAAAATGATGTGCCTAAAAACTATAAGAAGGAAGTCTTAGGCTACTGTTTAGATAAACTATTATATTTTTTCAGTATTACATGGAATGGTAAGGATTTATGAAACTTTCTGGAAGATGTGTTGTCTTTATAATCACTAGCACAGAAAAATAGATGCAGATAGCTATAGGAGACCATAGAAAGTACCCAGTCCAATGCTTAGACAAATGGTACAAAAATCCACATTTAGGGAAGGGCAGGGAGCGAGCCCTGAAACATCTTTAGGAAACTAGGAGACCCAGGTTCTAATTTCAGCTTTCCAAAGAACTGATATTCTAGTAGCAAAAAAAAATCAGTGTCATGAGCCTTATTCAAACATCTTTTTCCACATTATTTAGAAATGTCCAGGTTGTTTTATTCTAAATGAAGGAACAAGGTTTCAGAAAATAGTATCTTCCCAGGGTCAAGTGGCTAGTAAATAGCAGAGCCAGAACTGAATTGGGCCTATCTTTATCCAAAACACACTTTCTTTCTCCACTGCCACCTCTCAGAATACCAGGAATGTTGTAAATACTTACTATACATAAGATGCACTATTATTCCCAATACAAATGCCTTTATATTTCTCCCTTTCTCTGTATTACAGGGAGTAGGCACTGAAGAAAATTGCCTTATTGATATTTTAGCTTCAAGAACAAATGGAGAAATTTTCCAGATGCGAGAAGCCTACTGTTTGCGTAAGGAAATATACATATATACATATATTTTACACACATATAAACTTTGTATTTTTCAAATAACACACAAAATATTCCAGTTTATGTGTTTTTAAAAATTTTCTAAGACATGTTTTTTTCAAAATATCACTCACTCAAGACCAATTAACTCACTAAGTAAAACTGATGATTAGGTTATCAAAACTGAACCGATTCTCTAGACAATCAAGTTAAGCAAAGTTTCCAGGAAAATAATTACAAGTTTCTATGAGGTGAGTGTTTCCATTAATGCAGGCAAGCGCCCAGCATCGAGCTTCAGGAGCATTTTATTTCTTGCCCAGGAGAGACGAGGTGTATAGACAAAACAGAGCCAATTAGCAAATTCTACAAATATGGTAACTACTTCATTTTACGTAAATCTCAAAATCACTCTGATCTGTCTCAAAATCAGATTTTTCCACATTTTTAAAATTAGAAAAGTAAACTCATTTTCAAAAAACTTTAATGCCTTAAGTTGCATTGCATCATGTATTACCTCTCACTGAATGTCAAGAAACTATTCTAGACAGTCAGCTCTGTTACATTTGAACAAGAACAATGGAAATTTCCCAAAGGGAATGAAGTAGGAACCTCACTTAAAATATTAAACGGAGACAAAGCACTTGGAAAAAGTGCTGGGCTGGGTAGCAGTGTACGGAAATAGAATGCAGGATTCCGAATTTTGAGAATTAGAGAATGTGAAAGGACTCTCGGTGTTGTTTCTCGATTTTGGAATAAAGATAATAGCATTTTAAGAAAACAGACTTGTGCCTATGTTACTGTTAGGTGTCCACATTTCTTTGGTGGACTCTTTAGGAGATTGACTTCATCTGAGTAGAAGGCCATAGAAGACAAAGAAATGTCAACAGATTGATTATATTTACTGTACTTTCCACTCGAACTGGGGAAATAACATTAACTTATTCAAAGTATGTTGACATGTGGTTCTATAATAAATCACACCTTTTTTTAACATGGAATTTTTTTTTTCTAGAATACAGCAGCAACCTTCAAGAAGATATTTACTCAGAGACCTCAGGACACTTCAGAGATACACTCATGAACTTGGTCCAGGTATGAAATCCAAAAATTCACACCATTTTGGACTAGTAAAAAATATATATGTTTCGTTTTCAAAAACTAGGACAGAAAACTCCAGTTTAACAGTTAGTTCTGTATAATAATTTTACTGAATACCAGCTACATTCAAAGCACTATAATAGAAACATGGCTTGGATATAGGAACAAACAGATATGAATAATATACCATTTTTATTCTTAAAAAAATCTATATATGATTATGATTATAGACATATACATAAATAATTATATATTATGAGGAAGTTAAAAGATTAAATTCTTTTAAAAGATTAGAAATTAGGATTCTAATTCTATTTTTTAAAACTACTAAACAGGTTGGGTGCATACTAGCTTCTGAGATCCTAGTATGGCCTAGTACCGTGGGAGGAGAGAAGCATGTTTCTTACTTAAAAAAATACTGTAATATAAATATTCTTATAAGCATTTTAGAAAAAAAAAAAAAAGAGAGAGAGAGTTGGGGCACCTGGGTGGCTCAGTTGGTTAACTGTCTGCCTTCAGCTCAGGTCATGATGCCAGGGTCCTCGGAATGAGTCCTGCATCAGGCTGCATGGGGAGCCTGCTTCTCCCTCTCCCTCTGCCAGCTGCTCCCCTGTTTGTGCTCTCTCTTTCTCTCAAATAAATAAATGAAATCTTCAAAACAAAACAAAAAAATGGGATGCTTGGGTGGCTCAGTTGGTTAAGCATCTGCCTTCAGCTCAGGTCATGATCCCAGAGTCCTGGGATAGAGTCCCATATTGGCCTCCCTGCTCGGCAGGGAGTCTGCTTCTCCCTCTCCCTCTGTCCTTCCCCCTGCTTGTGCACTCTCTCACTCTCTCTCTCAAATAAATAATTAAAATCTTAAAAAAAGAGAGAGATAGAATCAAAACTATTAGGTTCTAGCTCTCTGTCTAAAGAGCTAATAAGTAGAAATCCAGAATTTGAGTTGAATCCTATAGACTCCCAAGTGCCAGCATATGATCCTCAGCGCTGCCTCTGAAAATTCTGTGGTACCATACATCACCACAAAAGAACACTACTTTAAATTAAAATTAAAATTTGACACTTGTTTTGTTTTTCTACACTGACAACCTGGTACGTAATTATTTCTATCCAATTAGTATTTCTTGAAAACATCCCACGTATTATCATTGTAATAATATTTTTAGATACAATTAACCTTTGTTTTATGAATATTCTTAAATATGCCTGTCATCCAATTCAGCAAAGGTATTCAGGAATGTAAAGAGAATCACTGTTCAGTTCTTTACTATCAAAAGAAAGTCTAGAAGTCTATAGCTGGGAAAAACGTCTTAAGAACCAGTATTTTGGTTTGGTTTTATGTTGTATGAGTGTGTGTGTGTGTGTGTGTGTGTGTGTGTGTGTGTGTGCATTTCTAAATCCCCCAAATTTGGGATGCCTGGGTGGCTCAGTCCGTTAAGCATCTGCCTTCGGCTCAGGTCATGGTCCCAGGGTTCTGGGATCGAGCCCCGTGTCAGGCTTTCTGCTCAGCGGGAAGTCTGCTTCTCCCTCTGCCTGCTGTTCCCCCTACTTGTGCTCTCTCTCTCTCTCCGATAAATAAAATCTTTTAAAAAAATAAATAGAAATCCCCCACACTTTTCTCTTTATGTCAAGAACATAACGAAGTAGTTGGTAGTTAGCACAAAATTTCACTAAGAACCTTAATTAAGTAGAATTTTATACATGGGAATGTAAAATTAAGAAAAGACTTCATTGCCTTTAAAGAAAAAAGAACAAATGATAGCCCTTTTAGAGAATAAAGGTGGAACAGTGATACCTAGAAAGGCAAAGAAAGACCAAGAAGGAGGGGACTAGCATGAGAATGCTGCCTGAGGACCTGGGGAGCCCAGGGTCCCACACGTTCAGGTGGGGAGTCCGAATCACCAGATGAAAACATGGAATGTTCTTTTTCCTTTTCTCTGAGCCACTCCTATACCAATTTCCTCAATGAGTTGCTGGATTTTTTTAGCCTAAACATTTCTATGGCCACTATTGCCAAACTCTGAGATGTTCTTGCTTGTCCTTTAACCTCTTCCAGTTTATCTAAAGTGGTACTGTGGAGTATATCCTCTGCGAGGGTGGTATCTCTTTCACAGCTTGATTTGGGCAAATTTAGAGATCTAGCAGTTTGTTTGCAGCTTGAGTAACCCACTTTTCTTTAATTTGGATTCATGATGTCCTTGAAAATATAAATACTTAGGAAACTTAGAAGAATTCTAATGTAATTGCTTCCAGGGAATACCATATACCACTTAGCCATACCCAAACTTCTCTTCTAGACATATTTCTTTGCATCCTTTCACTCTCCCCGACCATACCTCTTGTTTTTCACAACATAAAGCCAGTTCCTGTAAGTCCTCTCAGATAATAAATTTAGTCAGATACTTGCTGCAGGGGTGAGTATTAAAAAGTGTTTGCTTTTCAAATCTTCTTCAAGTCCCAGCTCACATTGCCTGGAATCAGCGGTTTCCCCTTTAAACTGTTAGAGACACTAAATATCTGGACTTGCTCTCTACTCTCTTTTATTTCTGCTTGCACACCAGCCAATTACTTACTGAGCTCATCTCTTTCTTGTAATACATGGCCAAAAAAAAAGTAAATGCCATTTCTCAAGCTCACATGGAGACCAGAAGAGGTGCTACTCATCAGATTGCAGCTTTCCTCCAAGAAGTGATTCAGAGACTCAGCCTCTTTCCATCTAGTGGCTAATCTATCTTTACACCGTCCCTCTAACTTCATCGTGCCTGTCCTCAATCTACAGAAGCAGAAAGACACCGGAGGATGGTTCGTGGGAATTTTTATGGGCCTCGCTGTGATGTCTATCACTTTTGGTCACATTTCATTGGCTAGACCTCCATCAGATAACTCCCCTTAATATCAAGGGTGGCTGTAAAATATAGTCCAGTTGTTTGTCCTCAAAGAAGATAAAACAAGTTTGGAGATCAGCTATCAATGTGAAAACAAGACTTGAAAAGCTGCAACCAAAACCGGCCAGTGAGCAACAGAAGGAAGAATGAAGACATTTATGGCAATAAGCAGGAAATCTATGAGGATGACTATTTTGGGCACAAAATAGAGAATGTCCCAAAAGATAGCAATGTATAAACGAAGAAAAAAAATAAAATGTCCCGCATTATTTCTTAAAAATACTTTAAAATGTCTCTGCATTTTTATCCATGCTTTATGTTTTTGACATATCCTTATTGTGTCACCATTTTTAATAATCTTTAAAAGATGACTATATGAAAGTTGCTTGGCCCTACTTCTAATTTTACCTGTAGAATGATGATGTTCATCATGCTATATACTATACATATAATATACAATTTTAATCTGAATATATTAACTATATTTTAAATTTCTATACAACAAATCCTATCATGAATAATTAATTCATATGAGATGAACAAAAATCCAACTCCATTTTAATCTTTTATTTCTTCTGTTTTGGTTTTGGCCTTAATAAACTATGTATGTGTAAAAAAAAATCAGTCCAACATTTACCTGTATTTGATTGATTGATTGCTGCGTTGTTCCAACAAGCACGTTTCAAAAATGCTAGTATGAAAGCCAGTATGGGAGTAATCAGCTCCCATCAGGCCTCTGATTGAACCGACACTTCAAAGCCTCCTTCGGCTCCATAGAAATTGCCCTCGTCCAAGCCTGTCTTACGTATCTCTATTCTACCTTACCATATAATGTGGGATGTGTTTACACATCTCCCAGTAGCTTCAGTTTCCCAATCATGAGAACTATGTCCTATCCAACTTTATAGTCTTAGAACAAGGGTCTATGTATAATACATGGAAAGCAAGTCAGATTTTTTGGAAATAAATGCTGCAAAGAACAAATTCTTAGAAAGTCTGAGTGAATAAAGTTCAGTGCTTACTGAAGTCAGAGGCTTCATATACGATGGGTTTATACCAAGGTTCTGGAAAATGAGCATCATTTGCACACCTGGAGAGGAGGAGGGAAGGTGGTGCAGGGTGAGTGGAAAGGTCCTGCACGACCGTGCTGGCCGGCTCGAAGGACCCCTGCTGAAAAGAAAAATCTGTCTGATTAAATTGCTGGCTGAGATGCCAGGCTGACAAGGTTCCTGTAAGCAGTAGAGAACCACAGCGACATTTTTTGGCAGCATGTGAGATGACTGGGAAGATTTTACCTATTATCATCTCTGTGTAAGCAGGAAAAAAATTAAGTTGCACATGTCATGATAATTTACCACAACAAATAGAAAGAAACTTAGAGTGAGTGCCTCACTTGTGACTTAATTTAAGAGAATCTGACTTATTAAAAATAAAAACTAGTATCCCCTTCTTATCATCTTTAATTCTTAATTCCATTCTCTTTGAGTTTGTATTGATCAAATCAATCAGATGTACCCTGAATATATGCTGAAGTGAGACAAGAAACAATGAGAAGACTCAGCAGGAGGCAAGGGACATGTATTTAGGCAAGAAAAAGCTATTAACAATTCCTCTCTTTTGTTACTGGGATTGTCTTACTGGCCATCTTCCAGCAGGGAGAACAGTTAGAATTCTTGATGTTCCAGCTAAGACTAAAGAATAAAAGGAAACAAGGAAACATTCAGTTTAGGGAAAAAAATACAGAATATTCCCCAGCTATTCAGGAAAATAGACCCATAGCCATATGCTGATGTTTTTTCCCAAAATTACAAATGGAAATATTTACCTTACAGATATTTCTATTTTTTTTAATTCTACAAAGCTCTGTTTTTTAAAAAAACAAAGTTTTTTCAACATTTCTGAAGTTAAAGTATTGTATTACTAGACACAAGAAAGATAAAAATTAAGAATTGTTTCTACCTTGTCTAGAACCAGTCTGTATACAAAAATAAAGTGAGAGCATGACTATTATTAATGAATTTTTCCTCTAAGATATCAATGGCACTGAATTACTACTTCAATTTCCTTCTTTTCTTATTATGTTATTTTGCTGTCTTCCTCATTCCTGGTGGATTAACATGTCCAATCAAACACAGGTGGTACAGTTTCCCTTAATACATGTTTGTTGCGATTAAAAACCTCATGTTGTACTTCACACATATTTTGTATGATTGAATTCAAGAATTAATAAATATATTAGATCGGAACACTAACTCTCCATTCGTTGCCAGACAACACCGATTTTAATTCTTTTTTATCCTTTCTGTGCAGTATGCGGGTGTGTGCCCAAGTTATTCTCAGTTTTGAATTAGGAATAAAAATTTCTAAGGAAATCATTGCTGAGGAAGCCAAGTATTAACCGCACCAGATTAAGGAGAGATTGGTAATTTGGACTGATTGGATTTCTTCAAATTATTAACTTGAAAAAGGTGGTATAGTACTAAGCAAATCCACAGACTTTTCAGTTAAATTAAAAATTTTCAAAGGCTCCTGGAGGGCTCACTCGGTTAAGTGTTTGCCTTCAGCTTGGGTCATGGTCCCAGAGCCCTTGCGATGAGCACCCAATGTCTTATGGAAGAGTTAAATCATTGTGCTGTGTACCTGAAACTAATTTTATACTGTATATTAACTAACTGGAATTTAAGCAAAAACTTAAAAAAAATTCTCTCAATTTAAAAAGGCCATAACTTTTTAATTTTCAACTAATGATGCTACAAAATATAAATTAAAACAACAGTTTTGCTGTCAGAAATTCATATTGGCATAGGCAGTGCCCCTAATAAAGGAAAGCCAATAGTCCCGTTGTAAATACATGAGTTGCATCCAAATATCAAACAAGTCGTTATTTCAATTTATTGATGAAAAATATACATTCTCTGGTAGGAAATAAAATGTATTTTATTAGGATAACTTTGTATTCCATTAAAGCTATATCACAGTCCAGCTTCTGCTGCCAAATCCTGCTTCCTTCCTCTCCCTTCCATAAGTGTTTCTCCCAAGCACACTCCATAATAAACAAGACACGTGCTGATCTCCATCTCAGAGTCAGCTTTCCAAAGAACCCAAAGGCTCTATCCCATCCTTGTAGAGACAAGGAAACCCAGGCTTAGAGGGATTACCATTACACATCTACTGAACGAGAGGGACAATATGAAAACAGGCCTAAGTACACTATCATCCCATTGTTTAAATCTAATTTCTCTTACCTTCAATCCCATTTGACTCCACTCCCATTCTATTTGGTAAAATATCAACGGCCAATATTCAAATAACCTCTTAAAATCTCTGTACCTCTTGAATGGTTGAGCTATAAATCACTTAAAAGTACCAACATCTCAAAATCAGGATTGCAGTGGATTTATTTAAAGCAAAGATTCTTATATTCCAGAAAAAAGGAAAAAAAAAAAACACACGGTTCTGAAAATTAAGCATGACAGAAAATAAGTCATGGGGGGGAATAATCAGTGAACAATGTTTTCTCAGGGTAATAGGGCAATCAATCTCATTCTTAATTGCAGTTCCTTTTCTGTGAAATTAAACAATAATGCTTTATTATTGATAAAGAGTATATGTGAGTATGTGTATTTGTATATATAGTAATATTATCTATATAGACATACATATTTTAAAACAACACACTAATTTGTGTCATCATGAGGTTTTACCTAATTTGGATTATGACTTTATAGTATAAGGTATTATTTATTAATTTTAATTTCTAGAGTTGGATCATTAAATTGTGTTTGTGTGTTTAACTTTGAAATAGCTTTTCAATGTAGTAAAGTTTTCCTTCCAATAGAGAATATCAAAAAGTGAGGGTGAATAGAGACATAGATTTTATAAGAAGCCAAGGAAAATGAATACAGTTTACTTGAAGATTCAATACTTATGAAGCTTCACAGTACATTTCTCTTAAAATGTAAAACACACTTTACAAGTACAAAATATTCATTTCATAGAAATTACCTAAATTACAACAGAAAATGGAAGTAAAAAAGAGGTATTTTAGTATAATCTCCTTTAATAATAGTCTTTTTGAAGATCAGAAGTCTCATGTAATTCATACTGCTTATGTATAAATAATTATGTATAATTAAATGTATAATTTTTCTTAGATTTTTTAATATTTTGGAGATTTCCCATTGATTCCCAACTTCTACATTAGTGGCTCTTTGGTTTGGAGCTTCTGATTTACCATTTGGATTAGTTAATCTAGAAGGTTGGAAAAGATAAAAAGTGAATTAGGGAACTGAAAAGTTCATCACTTCCTCTGACCACCATCTGTGGTGTATACCACTTCAGAGAGAATCTCTCCAGACGTTCTACCAAAAGGAAATGGAATTCCTTCCTAAAGGTTGTGCACTTTAGACTGATGAGTTCTAACCAGATACCCGAGGGCTACTTCAGTGTAAACAGATTTCTTCTAAAGTTGGGATCACTGTTCTCTCTCTCAGTCTCTCTCTGGCTCTCTCTCTCTCTATGTCTGTCTCTGTCTTTCTCTCTCTTTCTCAATCTCCCTTTCTCTCTGTATATATATATAGAGAGAGATAGATAGATAATAGATACATACACTCTGTGTAAAACCAGGTATATATCTATATCTTTTCCTCTTAGCCATATTATAAGTCAGTTGTATGTCCTTATATTTATTATTTTATCTTCTTGAGATTCAGATTAGAGAGATTTACTTTGTAAATCAAGGAATGTGAACCCATTCTTCTCTCAATTGCCTCCCAATACAAATATTCTAAAATTCAATTATTGTAATTACATCCACTACTTCCCTCTGCATTTTATTTGATTTTCAGAATCAAAGTAAAGACTGTCTGTAACTTTCATCTTTTTAACATCATGAAAATCAGGCACACCTCTTTTGTGAATTAATAGAGATTGAGGGAATTGGAGCATAGAAGCCTTAAGATATTCATGAAATGGAAAGTGGTGAAAATTATTGTCATATTTTCTGGGAGAGAAGATTTTTTACTTAATCTTTAAAGTATTTTACAAAAGGGATATTTCTACTAAGGAAATAACTCAGCCAGAACACCTTCTCCTTGAAAAGTAATGCCAATCATCAAATGGGCTTACAACACTTCGTGCATGCTTTTATTTTTTTTTATAGATTTTATTTATTTATTTGACAGAGATAGAGACAGCCAGTGAGAGAGGGAACACAAGCAGGGGGAGTGGGAGAGGAAGAAGCAGGCTCCCAGCGGAGGAGCCTGATGTGGGGCTCGATCCCATAATGCCAGGATCACGCCCTGAGCCGAAGGCAGACGCTTAACCGCTATGCCACCCAGGCGCCACTCGTGCATGCTTTTATTAACTAGATTTACAGGAGATCTAATTATCTGTCAAATAATAAAAAATTAATCACTTGGAGATTAATTAACCAGTATGTGCAAATCACACTGGAGATGATAAATGTTTTCACGGAAGGACTGGAAACAACCCAATTGGATGCTTACTCCTCATCTTAGCTGTTAGGCTTTTCCTTACAATGGTTTCTCAAACTTGTACAGTGAGACATGTTTGTTGTCCATTCTGGGGGTGTTATTGCCATCAGATTTCAGGGATCATCTGTAGTCAACTTACCTGTTCCAAATATTTTCAGCTAGATTTTTATTCCCTTAATTTCTTCTTTTTACAGTTTTATTTTGTCCCAACCCAAATCCTGTACTCATTTATGCCATTTAATCCACACAGTACTTTGAATAGTCAGTGTGAGTACATGTTCAATAGCATTTACACAGTTATTGAGTTAAATACTCCACTCTCAGATTTCTGGTGCTCCCCTCTCCTTCTTACCAAGAGAACACTTGGTGGAGAGACATTTGTGTGTGGTTTAGGAGATAGCTTTATGAGAGTGATAGTGCCTCAGATCATGAAGATATCTTCTGCATCCTTGTTCATATTGGCTATGGAATGGTAGTTCTGGCCAACTCTGCACATGCAGCTGATGAGATATAGATGTGCGGGGTATAGAATTTCTCAATAGCATCTTCCAAATCATGCAGCTGGTTAATTTATGACCCTTTTTCTGTCTCAATCTGGTCAGAGCCAAGTAACCTTCTCTGATGGTTTAGCCTCATCTTTACTCTCACTGGAGCTGAAGAATCCCCCTAAGTTCTAGGTCCCACACGGTTTACCGGTGTGGTCTACTTTATAGCTCTTGGCTACTAGAACAATCTGTCCCTGCTATGGTCATAAACATCTCCATCTGTCAAGCTCCCCAGCCAGGTTCTCAGCTGGCATGCAAGTTACTCCACCAGGAGCAGATAAGAAATTTGGGAACCATTAATGCTACTTAGGGATTGAGATCAAGAGAGTTGTATTTAGGACCTTCCTCTGCCTGATCTTGCTATATCACTGAGTTCCTTGCAATGTGGCTATTTCCAGAATCCAAAAAGATGATAGGAGCAGAAACCACTGTATTCTCAGTGTTCTCTCAGCATAGTTAAAAAAGAAGGAAGGAAGGAAGGAAGGAAGGAAGGAAGGAAGGAAGGTAGGAAGGAAGGAAGGAAGGGAGGGAGGGAGGGAGGG
>NW_024423453.1:54744988-54802137 GCF_017311325.1 Ursus maritimus
CTGCATGATACAAATTTGTAAAATACTCTTACTCCACAAAATCTGGATTTCATTATTTTATTGTTGCATGTATCCTATTTGGCAAGTTAGGAACTGAATATTAACTCATTCTTTCTCTCAGCCTCTCCACTCTAACAATGTTTAATCCTTCTGTACTGCCCACTGCCATGCTCTGGATGTTCAGTTGGGTGGAAAGAAGATACTGCCAGAAAGAAGAGTGAAAAACATTTCAACGTCTTTGAAAGATTACCACTGGTCTAAAGAAAAGATAAAACCCACATTTTTGAAAAGGACCTATGTTTCCTATAGTATTCAACAAATGTAGACTAACTCCAAATAATGATAGAATTTTCTTAGGAATTATCAATGTATTTGGTGCTTCAAAGATTTTTGTCCCAATAATCCTATATGGGTTGTTAATTTAAAAAATTTACGAAGGAAAACCGGTGTTTATTTTACAGGGAACCAGAGAGGAAGGATATACAGACCCTGCTATGGCTGCTCAGGATGCAATGGTAACTAGAACCAGATCTCAAAGTGACTATGAAAAACCTTTGTTAAAATGGTCTAGGGTGATTATGGGGCTACTTCCTAGCTGTATGATGTTTCAGGTCCTGTGGGAAGCCTGTCAGCAGAAGACAGGGGAACACAAAACCATGCTGCAAATGATCCTGTGCAACAAAAGCTGTCAACAACTGTGGCTGGGTAATTATTAATCAAGTTTCTTTTCAGCTACGTAACAGATAGCATAATGGAAAGCAAGTAGTTAACTGGAAGGGGAAAAAAGGGAAATGTTGCATATAGAGGAAAGCCAGTTATTACAAAGGTACTTATTTTGAATTACATTTACACAGACAAGTCTCATCTAATGACATTACTAAGGAATAAAATTTTCTTATAATTTTATTTTTTCCAAAAACTGAATTATATAACCTTTAAATACTGTATCTTTTAGAATCATCTCTGTTTCTGATGGAGAACTTATTCAAATAAATCTGCTGTTTTCTGTTAGGCATATTATATGTTTTCTTGAAAAGAATATAGTAAACATGGTTTAATTAGTCCATTATAAGTCAAGGAAATTATTATTAATGTTACGATCTGTGTGAAGCTGCCATGTTTGTCTTAGAGGTGCACTCACATTAGTTTGCACATTGTTTGGCTTTTATACTTTTCTGTTTCTTTTAGTTAAAAAAAATGTTTTACATTTTTTCTACATATATAAAACGCTATAAAAATTTATAAAAGACAGCAACTCCAGTTCAACCTGTACCCCATACTTTATTTACTTTCACTATTTATAGCAATCTAATCAATATTTATATTTTAAATTTATAATATTTATATTTTAAATTTATAATATGTACAAAATCTCCTTTGAATTATATCAATTTGTTGAAGTTTTCCAGGAATTTCAAAATATTTCTGGGCAAGACATAGTAGATGCCATTAATGAATGCTATGACGGATACTTTCAAGAGTTGCTAGTTGCAATTGGTAAGTAATACTTTATTTGGTGTACAGCAGACCTTTCATTCCACAATAAACGCTGATTAGCTCTGATTGAATTAAAGATGCATGACTTCATTGAATCACTTTCCCCTGAATTTAATTATTTAGGAAGGATGTTAACTCTATAGAGGAAAAGTACGTTAGCTACTGACTGATACAGTGCACTAAACTGGCAACTTGATAACTTTAATGAACTAATACCCTTCTCTAACAGCTGGTTCAACTTTCATACTGGGAAACATTAATTCTCAGATACTCTCTCAGGTAATGGGATCTCATACCTTTAAATTCATTTTATAGGGGCACCTGGGTGGCTCAGTCGGTTAAGCGGCTGCCTTTGGCTCAGGTCATGATCCCAGGGTCCTGGGACTGAGCCCCGTGTCTGGCTGGCTCCCTGCTCACCAGAAGTCTGTTTCTCCTTCTCCCTCTGCCCTTCCCCCACTTGTGCTCTCTCTCTCTCACTCTACTCTCTCTCTCAAACAAAAATATTAAAAAAAAACAAATTCATTTTATATGTACTGATTTCCATTCCCTTATTAAAAAGCAGATAAGTGCTAGAAATATGGCTTCCTTTTCTCCAAGAGGAAGAGATTTTTTGTCATCATCTTTAATATTTTGCCTTTAGGGGTAAGTTCTACCATAAACAAAAATTCACCAAGTTGTTACTCGGTAGTGATTTCTGCAGGCTTTTGTGAGAGACATACCTACATCTCTTTCATAAGAAAAGATATCTTCCCATAAAGAGGAAAACAGTGGTAGCTATCCGTAACAACTACTATTAAACTACCCATGCTGTACCTTGTGTTGTGCTAGGACTTGACAGCATACACTGTAGGAACTACAAATGAAAGGTCTTTGTGAAATGTCCCCATAGAGAACACACATCAAGTAATCACTTATATTTGTTGAATAAATGTATATTATGATTTTCCAGTCCTAGAATAGCACAAACATACATGGGCATTAGAGATGGTAGGGAACAGAATTTTTATAGCTTAGCTTATAAAGGAGTTTTAAGCTAGGGTTCCATTAAAAAGGTTTGGTGGGTTCTTTGAACTCCTTAAAATAGTATACAATATATGAACAAGCATGTGTTTTTCTGAGAATATGGTGCATTTATTTTGGCTAATTCTCAACATAATTTAATAAGCATGTATTACATCACAACTCATTTAACAAACAAGGCCCAAGAAGGTTAATTGACTATTTCAAAGTCTATCAACTAATGAGCAACAAAGTTCTGACTAGAACTCATGTCATCTGAATTTCAAGATAACTGTCTTTCCACTATAGACCATACCACAAACAAAGCAGTGGGTGAGAGGAAATAGTAGACATGAGAAATACCAGAAAACAATTTAACTGATTCATTCATTTATTCAAGAAACATTTATTGAGTCATCTACTATTCTGGTCATTGATTTAGGCCCTGCAAATGGAACAGTAAAACAACAACAAAAGCTTCTTCTCCTCAAAGTGTCCACATTCTAGCAATGACTCAAGAGTGCCATGAGGTTTACAGTTATAAATAAAAATAAAAGATGAAGGCATGGTCTTACAACCTAAAATTATCATTGGAACTATAGAGAAAACACTGTTGTGATGACTTTATTTTGCCCAAAAGTTATAGCCTCACATATGGTACTCATTTATTTACTTATTCAAATACACATTATTGAATGTCAATCATTCAACTGATCTCCATCAAGGACAACTGTTCACTAGGCTGTAGGTGGTTCTAATGCCATAATGGTTTTGATTAAATGACTCCTAACACTGGTCCAGGCCCCTTATTGCCTTTTTTTTTTTTTTTTTAAAGAGACCTCAGATTTGGGGTGGTTGGGTTGCTCAATCGGTTGAGCATCTGACTCTCGGTTTTGGCTCAGGTCATGATCTCAGGGTCATGAGATCCAGCCCCATGTGGCAGGCTCCATGATCAGTGGGGAGTCTACTTGAGACTCTCTCTCTCTGTCCCTCCCCCCACCTACTCTCTGTCTCTTTCTCTCTCAAATAAATTTAAAAATATTTAAAAAGGGGGCGCCTGGGTGGCACAGCGGTTAAGCGTCTATCTTCGGCTCAGGGCGTGATCCCGGCGTTGTGGGATAGAGCCCCACATCAGGCTCCTCCGCTATGAGCCTGCTTCTTCCTCTCCCACTCCCCCTGCTTGTGTTCCCTCTCTCGCTGGCTGTCTCTATCTCTGTCAAATAAATAAATAATATCTTTAAAAACATATATTTAAAAAGAAAAGAAAAAGGCCTCAGATCTATCCACAAGTCTACGAGGGATTAAAAATAGTGTTTGGGAAAATGAATCAATTGCATATTGAGTTCTATAATAATAAAAAACTATAATAGTGGTGATAACCTGGGTCTCTTTGAAGATTTATTTAATTTTCAGATAAAAGGGGCACATTTTTCTTCACCAGATGCTGTGAAGGAACTAAGAAATCTCCAAAGATAGAGATAGACTAAATGAAAATCTGAATGAGTCATAATTGTTGCTTTACATTTTTCTGTAGGTTATGGCTTTACCACTATTCTACCCATTGAAATTTTACTAAAATGTACAATGAGGGATTCCACATAGGACTCAAAAAGTTTCACTCTCCCACGATTTTAACAGAAAAAAAAAAAAAGTGTTTTCGTTGTTTCCCAAATTCTGAAGAAAATATATATTGTCACCCTCAAACTTTCTTTTTTTCCTCTGATTTTTCCTAGTTCTCTGTGTTCGAGACAAACCAGGCTATTTTGCTTATAGACTATATAGTGCAATCCATGTAAGTATGGCCCACATTTTTTTAAAATTTCTCCAGAAAATCATGTCTACTTTCTCAAAGCACTGGGTTTACTTTTCTTATTTAAACATTTTTGAACTTGGATGCAAATATATTCATTTCAAACAAAATATGCTCAAGTGAAAAAAATGTATTATACACCAAAATGAGAACGACCAACTAAATAATGCTCTGCTTTCTACATCAAATTGAGTTACCTAAGAAGTATGACTCCATGGGTCCTATCTCCCCCATGTGCTTTAGTTCTTCTTAGCATACGAAGAAACCGGCAAATCCTAAAGCTTTTGGACCCTTACTTCATACTTAATTCAAGTACAAAACATATAGTATCAAGCAGGAAATGTCAAAACACTGTAAGTCCTTAGTAAGAAATTGCTACATTTCTGAAATTTAAAAACATGAAATAATGCAGTGGTTATTTTTAAATCTAAAGTATTTTTTTTAAAGTACTTTAAAAAGAGATGGCTAGACAACAATAAACTCTACATCTATTCTATGAGAATGTTGATCATAGTTTAGTGTGATAGTCAATCACACATCCTTTGGTGCATTTATTTTTAAAGAAACAAACACTTAAATGCATGAGACAATGCACATTTTATCCATTATGTGGATTAACACATTTTTAGGAAAAGAAAAGTTCTGATACAAATCATTATACATATTATCATAGCTTCAAAAACTCAGAGGAAATTATTTTTTTTAAAGTCAGTAATACAGCAGTTTTAAGAGTCAGTGTTTTATCCTCATTTTTACAGACCAACTTACTAAAAGTAGCTAGCATGCTGGGATAATATAATAGTTGAGAATATTTCTATTATATATCTTGTGTAAAGAGTATTTTTTATTTATGTACAAGAACCAGCCTATGTATCCTCAGATCACATATCCTATGCTCACAGCCTTCTGCTTCTATTTTATTCTATTTCCAAGCAGAAAAAGTTGACTTGATTTAAAATTTTTTTAAATAATGTATTGGGCAATGCTATGGAATGATTTCAACAGTGTCCTTCTCCAAAAATGGAATGAAGTTTCACTTGTGAATGACCATAGAGAAATAAGCATAATTAGTCTGATTCCAAATCTGTCCAAGTTGAGGGCTACTTATTCTAATAATAAATAAAAATTCTATTCCTTCTGTGTGTGTTTCAATGCAAAAATGAAGATACATGTACTCGCAACTGGCTTGGAGGTAAGAGGAGGATTGTATATTCAAATAATTGAATTTTTAATATATGATGACCTCAAATGTAAAATATTGGTCAAAGCTGTTACACTACCCCTAACCGAAGTAAACTACAGGTATTTTTCTCTAGTGCACTCTAAGTGAATGATGTACAACTTAAATATGGAAACTTGGGTAAATCATTTAACTTAATCACCCCAAATTATGAAAAGATTGCTTAGAGGTCTATACCCAAAACATTCAGACATCAAAAATTTTATTATGTTCTACACACACACACACACACACACACACACACACACACACACGTAAAATATATACGTATATATATTATGCTCACTGGCCACTGGATGTCCCCATTACTCCATTTGAAAAGACAAATGGAACTTGGTTTATAAAGCAATGTTCTTTCTGGAGCTAGTATACAGAAATTGATTTTTGTATTTTTCAGTATTTGAGTTTAAATCCAAAAATATTTCAAATACCTGGAATTTGTATTTTTATAATTTTTAGAAATAGACTGTAAAATAAAAATGTAATTGTTGTCTCACTCAGACATGTCAATGTTCATCTAACATTATCCCAACCCACCTTCCTCCCTGGCCTAGAAAGAGCACATGATCAGATCTGCATTACAATGCAGTGTGAGGGGCACCTGGGTGGCTCTGTCGTTAAGCATCTTCCTTGGGCCCAGGGTGTGAATCCCAGAGTCCTGGGATCGAGTCCACCTCAGGCTCCCTGCTCTGCTGGGAGCCTGCTTCTTCCTCTCCCCCTCCCGCTGCTTGTGTTCCCTCTCTCGCTGGCTGTGTCTCTCTCTGTCAAATAAATAAATAAAATCTTTATAATGCAGTGTGAGGGAGACAGTGTGAAGGCGGGCTAGGCTGAAAGGAAGGAACTATTACAGAATCAGGAAGGAGACAGCGTGAAGGTTGGCCAAGGGGTGAAAGGAAGGAACTACTGCAGAATCAGGGTGAAATGGTAAGGGCCAGCATCAAGGCAGTGACACTGGAAATAGATATTATGGGACATTTAAGAAGTAAAACAGAAAGGGGGCCCAAATGCTGATGTAGGAAGACCCTGAACTCGCCTCTTCCCCCCGACATACCAAATCTACACGTACATAAAGAGCAATTTCTCCTGAACAACTGAAGGCTGAACAGCTTCTGCACAACAAATAATGAAGGGTCCACATAGAGAAGGTAGGAGAGTTGGAGACATAATAACCTCTACACGAAGGCCTATAGTAGGGAGGGATATCACTGAGGCACCCATGCGCAGACTCACCTGCCCTGGGCACAGTGAAGAAACAGCAGTTTAAAAGACAACTAGACTATAAGTAAAGGAAATTTACTCATTAACCTTAAGACATCCACCAAATGGGTGAGGAACTGTCGGAAGTCTCTATCCCTTACACCTGCCAGACTAGTTATTATCAAAAAGACAAAAAATTACATGTGTTGGCAAAAAATGTGGAGAAAAGAGAATCCTCATACACTATTGGTGTGAATGTAAACTGGTGCAGCCAATATGAAAAACAGTATTGAGTTTCCCGAAAAACTTAAAAATAGAACTACCATAAAATCCAGCAATTCCAGTTCTGAGTATTTATTCAAAGAAAACAAAAACACCAATTTGAAGAGATATAAGTACCTCTATGTTTATTGTAGTATTATGTACAATAGCCAAGAAATAACCTATGTGTCCATCAATAAAGAATGTGTCACACACACACACACACACACACACACACACACACTGGACTATTAGTCATTAAAAAGAATGAAATCTTGCCATTTGCAACATGGATGGACCTAGAGGGTATTATGCTAACTTAAATAACTCAAAGGAAGACAAATACCATATTATTTCATTTATGTGTAGAATTTAAGAAACAAAGCAAATGAATAAACAAAACAGACTCACAGTTGCAGGAAACAGTTGGTCACTGAGGGAGAGGGGTTGGGGAACAGGCAAAAGAGCTAAAGGGGATTCAGAGGTACAAACTTCCAGTTATAAGATAAATAAATCATTGTGATGTAACATTAGGGAATGTAGTCGATAATATTGTAATAACTGTATGGTAAAAAAGAGACTGATGGGGATCATTTTGTAATGTATAAAAAGACTGAATCACCGTGACGTACATCTGGAACTAATATGCAATAGTATGTCAATTATACTTCAACAAAATAAATAAATAAAACAAAAGAAAGAAGTCAAATAGGTAGAATACTTCACCGCCTGTACCCTGTATGAGAGAGTCTCAGAGGAGACTGGGAGTCTGACTTGGACACACCCCAATCGCCATGCCAGTGTTTGAGGAGTACAGGAGAAATAAAGAATATGAGTCTATATTAGATAGATTACCTTTAAGGTACTGTTTTCTAATTTTTTTCACTCCTCTTCTGTATCTTTTAGGACTTCGGTTTCCATAATAAAACCATCATCAGGATTCTAATCGCCAGAAGTGAAATAGATCTGATGACCATCAGGAAGCGATACAAAGAGAGATACGGAAAATCCCTGTTTCATGACATCAAGGTAAATCTCCTACACATATTTATTTTGACCCAGATTTGATCCTTTTTGAAACTGAAATAAGAGCTTTAAGTACCTTCGCGTTAGAATCTAAAAAGTTAACTATTCTGACAAAGATGATCTACTTTAGTTCATCAGACAGTCTTTAGAGCATCAACAGGTGCTAAATTAGGAAATTCCTTCACCTCAGTAACAGAATTTGTTTCTCTTTGGTGTGTTTCAAACAAAAATTGTTGATGGAATCATGTAAAATATTCATTCCCTA
This sequence comes from Ursus maritimus, assembly GCF_017311325.1. Lineage (NCBI taxonomy): Eukaryota > Metazoa > Chordata > Mammalia > Carnivora > Ursidae > Ursus > Ursus maritimus. The sequence goes on from NW_024423453.1 coordinate 54,753,284, forward strand.
ATTGTGTAATGGTGCCATGTGAGTTAAATTTTCAAGAATGATCAGTATCAGGAAAAATACATTTTGCAATAAGGCCACACTACTTATGAAGAGGCTTCTTAGATCAGTTCAGCTCCTATTGTCATAGAAGGTTGGGCACCCAGTCGAATCCCATAAACTGGTAACTTGGAGGAATTTAACATTGATAGTTATGTAAAATTCTATGCAGCCCTAGCCCTTTAGCCCTTGAAGGGCAAAGCAGCAATGATTCAGAAGTAAACCAATTTCTTCATTCTAATATGTCTAAACTTTAGTCGGGATTTTGATAAAGCCTAGCAAAGAATTATTAGAATATACAGGGCTACGTATGTAATTTTTGGCACCCAGTCTAAAATTAAAATATTTGACCTCTTGTTCAAAAATTATGAAGAATTTCGGGGTGGTATTAGCATAGCATTAAACCAAGCACAGGGCCCTGAGAATGTATCTTACCTTATACTCTGCACATAGCTAAGTGCTGTTACCTGTTCACATTGCTTCCCACTGAAATTTTCAATTGTACAAACAAGCTTTTTAGTTTATTAAAAGTGATCCAGACGCAACTTGACAACCTAAGGACCAACCTAAGGACCATAAAAAAAACAGAAGACCCTATAAGCCTTTGCATAGCCAAAGTGGTTTCCAAAAAACGCATTGCAGCAGTTAAGAGAAATTTTATTCCTTTGTTTTGCTAAAACTCTCCTCGCACCTATCTTCAAAACCCTAAACTTTAAGTGGCAATAAACATTTTTCATTGAGAAATACATGTCATAACTTATTTTCTAAATGAATAAATGAATTCTAACATATATACTGCAATTAACCAAGCCACCTCAAAGTCTGCATGTAATTCATGTAACTTACTATATGCATTTAAAACAATGAATTATAATTGCATGACTTTGTGTAAGAAAACATAATGATAGTTGATTTTTAACATAATTTAACATAATTTTTATAATTCCATATATATCTTACTATTATTATTTGAAAAACTTAGAAACTATAGAAGACCATAGAAAGATAAAAATTGCCCTTATTCTCCACCACATTCAGTAATGAAATGTTGTTGTAGGTGCTATGTTTTTAAAAATATATATAAACATTAATATGTTTTACTACATAAAGGAATACTTTTATTGAATCATGGTATTCCACTGCATAAGTTATAAAATACATAAACTACCCCACATTATTAAATATTGCTTTTTACTTTTTCACTATTATACATAATGTTGTCTATATTTTTGAGTGTAAATTTTTGTGCTCACCAACAATTGATCATTATTTCCTTAGGATATATTTCTTGAAGAAGAATTATTGCATTAGTCAGTATAAACATTTTTAAGTCTTTGGAGGTATATTGTCCATTTGCCCTCCAGATTCTAAATTGATTTATAACAATAATATTAGGACACCTCTTTTAAAGTTGAGGAGATTTAATTCTACCGTGAGTTATTCTTTTCATAAATACACATTAGGGTTCAATCAACTTTATATAAACCCTATTCTATTGACTATGATCATGGTATTATTTTTCAAAAACTTCCACTGGGAATAGTTCTCAGGACATATTAAATCTTTAGATGAAAAGAGTCAACAATTTTAGAAACGCTAATGGCCCATGGATCTTTCTCACTGTAATTCAGAGGAATCATGCTGCTTCTTAGAAATACTGTGACATTTTATTTCAAATGCATTGTTTGTTTGTTTCAGAATTGTGCTTCAGGGCATTATGAGAAAGCTCTGCTTGCCATCTGTGCTGGTGACGCTGAAGACTACTAAGTCAAAAGAAGCATTTGGAAGACACTGCATTCCTATTTACAGACAGGTCAAAACACAGAGTTTGTGAGAAGTTTGCATTATTAGAAACATGATAGCAAAATTATAGAATCATATTTGCTCTTGTATCTTTAAAATCATTCTAAGCCAAAGAAAAATCTATTGATAAAAGTATATGAGACTGGATTTATACTTATCATCCAAATCAGCAATTTACTAAATGGAATAGTAAAATAATGGAATAAAAATAATTTCATTGAAATATATTTTATTTAAATGTGAATTGTCAATTCCCTACAGCAAGAAATCTGTTTATAGCTGTCCTTAGCATGCTTGGGGAGAGGGAAACATGGTGTGTGGCCAAGCCCCTTCGAGAAATTTTCTAGATTTTTGTACAAATGCAATAAAGCCAAAGTGAACATCTAAAGCTGCCTTTATTTAAAAGAAAATGAAGATATAAAACAGCGAAGGGCAGCCATACAGATATTTGTCAGGCTTCAGTATGTAAGAGACCTGGATGTAAAAATGGGTGTATGTATGTGTGTGTGTGTGTGTGTGTGTGTGTGTGTGTGTGTGTGCGTGCGCAGATGTGGGGGGTGGGAAGGGTGTAACCATTCTGGTCAAGGCAGTTTATCCTTAGCTAATTTTATTTTTTTAGTGTGAGTGCCTAACCAACCCCGTATTTACCCATGCAATGACAGAAAAATCATTGCTCATTGTTTTTGTCTTCCCTTCTTACCATCACCATCAAAGCCATTTGGAAGTTATTATGAACTTTGTACCATCGGTAAAGACTGGCCCCTTGCGGGTCTGACGATTCAGTAAATTAAGAGCAGCAAAGGAAAAATACTGAGGTCAGATTTGGGAGAGAATCTAGATTGATGCCACAAACTAGCCTAGAATGAAAGCAGAAAGAGAGATGGTGAGTCCACAACAGAGGGCTCCCAATATATGCAAAGCAAAACACAAAACCCAAGATCACAGAAAGCGGCAGTTAATGAAGTCAAGCAAGGAAAATGAGGACACATGCAGCCAATCTAGAGGACCTGGTGAAGGAGTGCTCTGTTCCAAGAGCAACACATGGAATGTTTGGGGGCTTTTTTGTTTGTTTGTTTTTCCCAATAACCTGTGGCCCAGTCCCTGTAGATCTGTCGTCACCAGTCTCAGGAGAAGAAAACTGTATTTAGAACCTGTTTTCTTACAGGCGAAATGATACAGGACATTTAGAACACAGTGACTGGGCACAACATGAAACATTTAAGAATAATTAGACTTCTGAAATCACTTTCAAGATGTCAACTTACTGCTATGTTGTATGATGTTACATCATTTTAAACTGACCTTGATTTTTATCTTTAAAAATATATCTTTAAGATTTCAGTCTCAATTATTTGAGATATTTAGCATAGCTCTTCTTCCAGATAATTTTTTTTAGATAAGAGTTTTAATACAGGAAAAATGTTAGAATTCCTACTGAGAATTTAGATATTTAAATAAAAATTTTCCTTGCTAGGACATTTTTGTGTAAGTAGTTCAATAAATTTTGAAATTTATACTTTTGCTGGGTAATACCTCTTATTTCTTTGATAAGGCATGGTGTTGTCAAATCAAAAACGAATTCGGACTTCTATAGGGAGGGGTTTTATTTGAAAAGACTACTGCAATAAGTGGGGAGAGGGGCTGCAATAGGGAAAGAGGGGCTACTGCAACAAAGAGAATGTTCTGTGAGATTTACAGGGGTCTCAAGGGTCAGCCAGAAAAGGATTTTTAATTTATAGGGATGAATAAACAAGGCTAGGAAGAATCAGGTGTGGGGAATGGGATGAGTCTGTGGTGTGATCGGACAATTCATCTGGAAAAGTCTTTGGTTAACATTGCCAGTAATTGATCTGAGATTGGACAGTTGATCTGGGACAGTTGATCTGGGAATGCCTCCAGTTAGTTTTCAGCAGGAGCTAAAGGGTGGATTAAAGTGCAGGGACCTCTGGGGAAGGAAGAAACCTGAGTAAAATTTAGTCAGGTTAGCATGTATTTTGTCCAGATCGGTCAGGAGGGGAAAACAATTCAGCTAATCATTTTGAGGCAAAGAACAGGAATTTGAAGGATGTATTGGGGATTGTTATTGGTAAGCAGGGGGTCATCTGAAGTCTTATCTGAGTCATATAAGAAAGAATGGTTCTATGTTATAAGCCATTTTCTGAAACACAAAATGGTGGGAAAATTTCTTAATCATCTCTGTTTTCCAGGATCACAGTGCTTGGGTAAAGATTAACATTGTCAATGTCTTTTTTTTCCCAAAGTTTTGTCTTGAACGCTTCACTTAGTTGTTTAAATGCCAATACAACATTATCATCTTTACCATCACATAATTCACTTAGTGAAGTCCTGTGAAAAATTAAGTGTCTAAATTGTTATCATTGTTATTTGTGTTTAATGATATTTAGCTATTTATATCATCTTCAAATGTTTACTAGACCTGATGGACTGAATAACAAGCGAAATATCTCTGATTAAATTAGAGATCTCCCATATTTAACCTATTGGGAAAAAAAACCATTTAAAGGAATAAATCTGCTTTTGGTGTGTTGCCAATCTACAGTAAAGGAAAATAAATTACTACTGAACTGCTAGCCATTCCAGAGACAAAATAAAATCAGATATGGAAAGACTGCAGAGAGGTGTTTGTCCATTACATTCAGTATTTTATTATGCTCAGTTTAGCCCTAAGTAGGTTAAACTTGTAAAAAGGCTAAAAATTTGGCTAAGAAAATATGACTTTTAGTGTTCTTATATAATAGCATGTAATTATTACCAAAGTTAAATATTTCACATATGCTAAAAACAGTGCCAAATATGTGATGTCACTGAAAATGGCAGAGTAGGTTGCTGTAAGGGCCCATCCTTCCACAGAAGCATAAAAATAATCATGCAAAAACTGTCAGAATTAACTTTTTCAGAACTCTGGAAAAGAGTAACTCTAAATCAAGAAAAAAGTTACAGAAAGTAGAAAAAGCTTGTGACATTTTTCTTTGTTCTTTCCCCATCCTCCTCCCAGCTCAGTGACAGTCTTGAAGACAGCAGCCTGTCCCCAAGGTGGACCTCTGGTTCCTTGTTCTAGAAGGAGCAGACCTGGCTTATTATCAAAGAATATGTTTATCTGTCTGTTCTGTCTGGGAACTCCCTAAAGGACCAAGGTGAGGCACTTGTCTTTGTTTTGTCAACTCAGAACTCACCTGAGGAGGAAAAATCATAAGACAAATGAACCACTTGCAGCTGTCTAGGGCAAAAGATTACAGTTGAAGCAGTACCACTGAGCAATGAAAGCCTGTGAAGAAAATTTGGGAAATCTATATATTCCCCATATATAGGATGATTTAGAAAGCCGTATACATGCCTAAGGCAGGACACACGGCTAAAAACACTTGAGAAGATCCTAAGCTTTCAACTGACTAGTCTCTAGGATTAGTCCAAACAGAAAGTGAAGGGAAAGGCAGAGTTGTAAATGGTCTCAGTGTTGAAAGGGGTATCCCAGCACAGAGCCAATCTACAAAATATGGAAGAAAATTTCTTCTTAATTCCTCCTCCTCCTCTTCTTTCTTGTTCATTCCTGTGCTCAAAGAAATCTGTCAAAACAGTAGCTGAATAGAAGCTAAAGAAACAAGGACTTCAGAGACCACATATGATGAAGAGTATAGACATTATAAAAATTGTTTAGAAAAGTCACTAAACAAAACTACAGCTACAATGAACAGCTAGAAACAAAAACAAATGGTAAGGAAAAAAATTCTAGAATTGCCACGTTATAATATTCAAAACATACAGTTCTCACATTGGAGAGTTGACAAATACATGGAAATTAAACAGCAACCTGAATATAACATACAAAAGAATAGTATTCAGCTAGAAAAAGGAGTGCAGTACTAATAATGCTATAACAGTTATGAACCCTGAAATATTATAGTGAAAGAAGTCAGACACAAAAGGTTACCTATATTATATGATTCCATTCATATTAAATATCCAGAGTAGGTCAATCCATACAGACAGAGAACAGATTGGTAGTTTCCAGAGGTTGCAGGAATGAAGGAATGAGAGAATGGGAGTTATTGCTTAATGGGTACAAACTTTCCCCTTGGGTTAATGAAAATGTTCAGTAACTAGATAGACTTGGTAGTTGCACAACATTATGAAAGTACCAAATGTTGTTAAATGGTTCTCTTCAGAGGGCTTTATTTTATGTTATGTAAACTTCAGCACAATAATAACAATAGTAAATCGTATTTTAAAAATAGTCCAAAATAATTTGGATCTTAATGACCTCTTTAATTATTGCATCTTAAAATTATTCTGTCATAATGTCATAGCACATTAAACATAAATTATGCAAATATGTCTATAAAGAACATTAAAATAGAAAAGGTCATACCAATTATCCTCAGTCAGAGCTAACATGGAACCATGTTAGAAGTCCAATAAGTAAGCATTCAGTGGACACACTATTTACATGCTCATCAACTGTAATATGGCCTGTGGATATGCAGAAATTTAAGCTTGGTTAGCATTTTTCTTTTGAGATATACCTTAATCTATAAAATTAGCTTATTGTGGTTCATTACATATAGAAAACTAAAACAATAACCCAATACATTTTAATGAAAGATTGTCAAATACACCATGTATTAAGATGCTCCAAACTTTAAATGACCAAATAAAATCAGTAAAAACGCCAATACTTAAAATATTAAAACTATTTTTGAAATCACAGAAAATGTGTCTCTAATTCATTCAAAATTTGAAGCTACATAGTTACTTTTCTAACCTCAGAAATATACTATATTTTTAATCCATTTTTGAAAAAGATTTTATTTATTTATTTGACAGAGAGAGACAATGAGAGAGGGAACACAAGCAAGGGGAGTGGGAGAGGGAGAAGCAGGCTTCCCGCCGAGCAGGGAGCCCGATGCGGGGCTCCATCCCAGGACCCTGGGATCACAACCTGAGCCAAAGGCAGACGCTTAACGGCTGAACCACCCAGGAGCCCCTTAATCCATTTTTCTTGAAAAAGTATTTGTGAGCCCACAAACTTATGTTGGTATCAGATACATATAACAGTAATAGTGCTTGTTCTTCCCCTATCCATACACACCTATTTTTTCTTAAACTCTTTTTCAGGATATAATCGTCTGATTATGGCAAATGATATGAGTACAGTCATTAGAATTTATTTCCTATCAATGTGCTATGGATACACTGTCAGGAGTCCAGCGAGGGGGGGGGCAGTGTCATTACTCCCAATCATGTGGGGCAATAAACAAAGTGTTTCTTATGTTAGTTTAAAAAATTAAAGTATTTTATATGTGTTTATTGAGTTTCTACTCTGTACCATACACCATTTTTAGGTGAAAGGATCATAAACAAGCACAAACTGCCCTCAAAGACTTACAGCAGGGCTTCTCAAATGTTTGTGCATTTTGGACTCATTAGTTTTGAGGTGGCTCCCAAGACTCATCATTTCTAGCAGGTGACACTGATGTTGTTGGTCTTTGGTTCACACCTGGAGTGGCAAGGGCTTATGGTGTAGTAATTTACACAGCAAGATATAATTCATACATGATGATTAATTGAGAAACTAACATTCTTTTCTTTATCTATATCAATTCTTTTTGCTCTAAAACTACTCAAATAGTTTTAAAAAAATTTTTTTCCACTTCAGTACAAAGTACTATTATTCTGGAATAAGAGTAAGATGGCTTTGTTATACTAGACACTTTGCTAGTATTACAATGACATAAAAATTACTTCCCTTAAATGAATAAACGGGATGAAATAAAGCTACGCACCAAAATTCGCATACATCACCTACCACATTCATATCAAATAAATCTTGATCACTTATATTGGGCAGGCAAGCAAACGGGAAGCAGCAAATGAAAAACCAGTTCAGAGTCTTCACATTCTTTACCAAAGAAGTCTAATGAGAAATTAATTAGAAAAGCAAATAATTGAATTGAAAACAGTTCTATTAAACACAAATTATTTAAAACAAGTTATACTCTTTATCCTACTATTACTAGGCAAGTTATTTTAAAAAATGGAAAATATTTAAGATGAAATTTTGAGAGTTATATTGCTGGATCATCATTGGGAAAACTTTTTTCCTCCACTAAACTCATTCTGGCATGTGCTAGTGGCATTATTTGTAGTCATCAGCTGGTGCAGTTGGATAATTCCATATCTATCCACTCAGAAATTAGATAGACACCATTTGCAATGTAAGAAACATGCTTCATTGGATACTACTGGATCTCAGGATCTCAGGTCAAGAACCAGCACCATCCACTTGTCCTTTAAAATATGTTTCATTGTCAGCTAATTCTTTTCAAGATGCTTTGAAGCTACAAAAACTGCAAATTTTCTCATAATAGAGTTAAAACTGACATAATTACCTGCTTTCTTATGGTCACTCTCATATTCTAACAGAAGGGAAGAAATTCCTGCTAGTCACCAGGAGGCAAAAGCAATAGAGGAACATTTCTAGCTCTTGTCAAACTCACTCCTGTCACCCCAGGCCTGAGTGGTGAGTTTGGGAAAAGGAGCGTATTGTCATTTGATTCAAATCATCCTCTCTCTGTGTCTTCCCCCTCTCTTCCTTCCCCCAGTTCCTCCTTCCTTGCTCTTCTCTGACTTCTTTCTCTGACAATAACACACTTGGCTCTGTGTGTTTCATCGCTTCTCTTTGAATGACCCACTGCCTCTCTTCTGTTGCACTCTCTACCTCTTTGTCATGGCTGTTCCTCTTCACTGATCTACTTTGTACTGTGTCTTTTTTCTGTCTCATTCTCTTTATATTTCTCTGTTAATCTCTATGTCTGGCTCACTCTGTCTTTTTGCCCATATATTCGTCTCTATTTCTATTTCTGTCCATCTCTCTTTGCCTTTCTGTGTTTGTGTCTCATTTCTTTCTTTTCTTTTCTTTTTTTTTAAAGATTTTATTTATTTATTTGTCAGAGTGGGGAGGGTGCAAGCAGAGGGAGCAGCAGGCAGAGGGAGAAGCAGGCTCTCCACTGAGCGGGGAGCCTGATGCAGGAGTTGACTTGAGCCTAAGGCAGAAGGCGTCCTACTGTGTCTCATTTCTTAATTTTTTTTTAATAATGATTTTTTATTATATTATGTTAGTCACCATACAGTACATCCCCGGTTTTCGATGTAAGGCTCGATGATTCATTAGTTGTGTATAACACCCAGTGCACCATGCAATATGTGCCCTCCTTACTACCCATCACCGGTCTATCCCATTCCCCCACCTCCCTCCCCTCTGTAGCCCTCAGTTTGTTTCTCATAGTCCATAGTCTCTCATGTTTCATTCCCCCTTCTGATTACCCCCCCTTTCTTTATCCCTTTCTTCCACTACTGATCACTCTAGTTCTTATGTTCCATAGATGAGAGAAATCATATGATAGTTGTCTTTCTCTGCTTGACTTATTTCACTAAGCATTATCTCCTCCAGTGCCGTCCATGTTGTAGCAAATGCTGAGAACTCGTTCTGATTGCTGAGTAATATTCCATTGTATATATGGACCACAACTTCTTAATCCAGTCATCTGTTGCAGGGCATCTCGGCTCCTTCCACGATTTAGCTATTGTGGACATTGCTGCTATGAACATTGGGGTGCATATGGCCCTTCTCTTCACTACGTCTGTATCTTTGGGGTAAACACCCAGTAGCGCAATGGCTGGATCATAGGGTAGCTCAATTTTTAACTTTTTAAGGGACCTCCACACTGTTTTCCAGAGTGGCTGTACCAACTTGCATTCCCACCAACAATGTAGGAGGGATCCCCTTTCTCCACATCCTCTCCAACAATTGTTGTTTCTTGCCTTGTCTATTTTTGCCATTCTAACTGGCGTAAGGTGGTATCTCAGTGTGGTTTTGATTTGAATTTCCTTGATGGCTAATGATTTTGAACATTTTTTCATGTGTCTGTTAGCCATTTGTATGTCTTCATTGGAAAAGTGTCTGTTCATATCTTCTGCCCATTTTTTGATTTGTTTATTTGTTTCTCGTGTATTGAGTTTGAGAAGTTCTTTGTAGATCTTGGATACCAGTCCTTTATCTGTAGTGTCATTTGCAAATATATTCTCCCATTCCGTGGGCTGCCTCTTAGTTTTTCTGACTGTTTCCTTGGCTGTGCAGAAACTTTTAATCTTGATGAAGTCCCATAAATTCATTTTATCTTTTGTTTCTCTTGCCTTTGGGGATGTGTCATGAAAAAGGTTGCTTTGGCCGATGTCGTAGAGGTTGCTGCCTATGTTCTCCTCTAGAATTTTGATGGATTCCTGTCTCACATCGAGGTCTTTCATCCATTTGGAGTTTATTTTTGTGTATGGTGTGAGAGAGTGGTCAAGTTTCATTCTTTTGCATGTAGCTGTCCAATTTTCCCAGCACCATTTATTGAAGAGACTGTCTTTTTCCCACCGGATGTTTTTTCCTGCTTTATCAAATATTAGTTGCCCAAAGAGCCGAGGGTCCATTTCTGGGCTCTCTATTCTGTTCCATTGGTCTATGTGTCTGTTTTTGTGCCAGTACCATGCTGTCTTTGTGATCACAGCTTTGTAGTACAGCTCGAAATCCGGCATTGTGATGCCCCCAGCTTTGTTTTTCCTTTTCAACAGTTCCTTGGAGATTCGGGGCCTTTTCTGTTTCCATACAAATTTAAGGACTATTTGTTCCAGTTCTTTGAAAAATGTCCTCGGTATTTTGATCGGGATAGCATTGAAAGTGTAGATTGCTCTGGGTAGCATGGACATTTTAACTATGTTAATTCTTCCGATCCATGAGCATGGAATATCTTTCCATCTTTTTATGTCTTCCTCAATGTCTTTCAAGAGTGATTTATAGTTTCTAGAATATAGGTCCTTTACGTCTCTGGTTAAGTTAATTCCAAGGTAACGTATGGTTTTTGGTGCTATTGTAAATGGGATGGATTCCCTAATTTCTCTTTCTTCGGTCTCGTTATTCGTGTATAGAAATGCAACTGATTTCTGAGCATTGATTTTGTATCCCGCCACGTTACTGAATTGCTCTATAACTTCTAATAGTTTGGGAGTGGCTTCTTTTGGGTTTTCCATATAGAGTATCATGTCATCTGCAAAGAGAGACATTTTGACTTCTTCTTTGCCAATTTGAATACCTTTGATCCCTTTTTGTCGTCTGATTGCTGTTGCAAGGACTTCTAGTACTATGTTGAATAATAGTGGCGAGAGTGGGCATCCTTGTCGAGTTCCTGATCTTAAGGGAAAGGCTTCCAGCTTTTCCCCATTGAGAATAATATTTGCAGTAGGCTTTTCATAGATGGCTTTTATGAGATTGAGAAATGTACCTTCTATTCCTACACTCTGAAGGGTTTTAATCAGGAAAGGATGCTGTATTTTGTCAAATGCTTTTTCGGCATCGATTGAGAGGATCATATGGTTCCTGAGTCTTTTCTTGTTGATATGATGTATCACGCTGATTGATTTGCGAATATTGAACCACGCTTGCATCCCAGGTATGAATCCCACTTGATCGTGATGGATAATCCTTTTAATGTACTGTTGGATTCTATTAGCAAGTATCTTGTTGAGGATTTTGGCGTCCATATTCATTAGGGAAATCGGTCTGTAATTCTCCTTTTTGAGGGGGTCTTTGCCTGGTTTGGGGATCAAGGTAATATTGGCCTCATAGAATGAGTTTGGTAGCTTTCCTTCTGTTTCTATTTTTTGAAATAGCTTTAGGAGAATAGGTATTATTTCTTCTTTGAATGTTTGGTAGAATTCCCCAGGAAAACCGTCCGGGCCTGGAGTTTTGTTATTTGGAAGGTTGTTTATCACTGACTCAATTTCTTCATAATTAATTGGCCTGTTTAAGGAATCAATTTCTTCCGGTTTCAATCTTGGTAGTTTATAGGTTTCCAGGAAGGATTCCATCTCTTCCAGATTGCTTAGTTTATTGGCATATAGCTGTTGATAAAAATTTCTAATAATCCTTCCAATTTCAATGGTGTTCGTCGTGACCTCTCCTTTTTCATTCATAATTTTAATAATCTGGGTCCTTTCTCTTTTCTTTTGGATAAGTCTTGCCAGTGGTCTGTCAATTTTATTGATTCTCTCAAAGAACCAGCTTCTAGTCCTGTTGATCTGCTCTACTGTACTTCTGGTTTCTGCTTGATTGATTTCAGCTCTAATTTTGGTCAACTGCTTCCTCGTGCGTGGATTAGGCCTGTCCCTCTGTTGCTGTTCCAGCTTCTTGAGGTGAGAATATAAAAACTGCATTTTAGATTTTTCTATTCTTTTGAGTGAGGCTTGGATGGCTATGTATTTCCCCCTTAGGACTGCCTTTGCAGTATCCCATAGGTTTTGGACTGTTGTATTTTCATTCTCATTGGTCTCCATAAATTGTTTAATTTGATTTTTGATTTCCTGGTTTATCGAGTCATTCCTGAGCAGGATGGTTCTTAGTCTCCAAGTGTTTGAGTTTCTTCCAAATTTTTCCTTGTGGTTGAGTTCCAATTTCAGAGCGTTGTGGTCTGAGAATATGCAGGGGATAATTTCAATCTTTTGGTATCGGTTGAGACCTGTTTTGTGTCCCAGAACATGGTCTATTCTTGAGAATGTTCCATGGGCATTAGAATAGAATGAGTATTCTTTGGTTCTGGGGTGTAGTGTTCTATATATATCTATGAGGTCCAACTCGTCGAGTATGGCATTCAAAGCCTTTGATTCTTTGCTTAGTTTTTGCCAGGGTGTTCTGTCTATTTCTGAGAGTGGAGTGTTGAGGTCCCCTACTATTAATGTATTTTTATTTATATGTCTCTTTATTCTGGTTAAGAGTTGGCTTGTGTATCTTGCTGCTCCCCTGTTGGGGGCATATATATTTATAATTGTCATATCCACTTGTTGAATACTTCCCTTAAGAATAATATAGTGCCCTTCTGCATCTCTAACTATAGTCTGTAGTTTAAAATCCAATTTATCTGATATGAGAATTGCTACCCCAGCTTTCTTTTGAGGTCCATTTGCGTGAAAGATGGTACTCCATCCCCTTACTCTCAGTCTGAATGCATCTTTGGGTTCGAAATGAGTCTCTTGTAGACAGCAAATGGATGGGTCATTTCTTTTTATCCAATCTGCAACCCTGTGGCGTTTTATGGGATGGTTCAAACCATTTACATTAAGACTGATTACTGAGAGATATGATTTTAATGTTGCCATGTTGCCAGTAAAGTCTTTGTTTGTATTGGCTGTGACTTTCTGTTCTGTATCACTCTTGGGGCCTTTTTACTTTTATAGAACCCCCCGTAATATCTCCTGTAGGGCTGGTTTCGTGGTTACAAAATTGGTTAGTGACTGGCGATTCTGAAATGTCTTTATTTCTCCATCAATTCTGAATGACAGCCTTGCTGGATAAAGGATCCTTGGCTGCATGTTTTTCTCTGAAAGAGCTTTAAATATGCTCCCCCAACCCTTTCTCTCATTCCAGGTCTGTGTAGACAGGTCTGACGTAATTCTGATGCTTTTGCCTTGGTACGTGAGAAATTTCTTTGCCCTGGCCGCTTTCAATACTGTATCCTTGCATCTAATATTTGCGAATTGCACTATGACGTGACGTGGCGTAGGTTTGTCGTGGTTGAGCTTGGGAGGGGTCCTCTCTGCCTCTTGGACACGAATGTTTGTTTCCCTTGCTAGATTAGGGAAGTTTTCAGCTACAATTTGTTCAAATATCTCTTCTAGACCTCTGTTTTTCTCCACCCCCTCGGGGATGCCGATGATTCTAACATTGGATCGTTTCATTGAGTCAGTAATCTCCCGTAACCTACATTCGTGGGCGTGGATTTTTTTAAGACCATCTTCTATTTTCGTTTTTTCCTCTATTAACCCATCCTCCAATTCACTAACCCGTTCCTCTGCTTCTGCGACCCTGGCCGTCAGAGCCTCTAGTTTTGCCTGCATTTGGCTCATAGAATTTTTAATTTCTGTCAGATTCGCTCTCATTTCTGTCCTTAGGGATTCTATATTCTCAGTAACCTTTTCGTTAATAGTTTTTTCAATTCTACTCATCATTTTGACCATCGTGACTCTGAATTCCATTTCTGATAATTTGGTTACATCCATATCCATTATTTGTGTGGCAGAGGCCACAGACTCACTGTCTTTCTTTGCTGGGGGGGGCTTCTCCTTCTTGTCATTCTGATGAGGAGAGGTTGCGGGGTTGTCCAGAGCCCAAATTATTGACTGGGTCCCAGGCCGTGCCCCTTGTTTTATAGGGATCTTAGGGATGTGGGCTTCTTCTTTAAAGATTTTATTTATTTATTTATGTGGCAGCCAACCAGCGAGAGAGGGAACAGAAGCAGGGGAGTGGGAGAGGAAGAAGCAGGCTCCCAGTGGAGGAGCCCGATGAGGGACTCCTCTCCGGAACGCCGGGATCACGCCCTAAGCTGAAGACAGGCACTCAATGACTGCGCCACCCAGGTGCCCCGGGATGTGGGCTTCTTGATTTTTCAGCCTGCCTTCTGTGTTCTGGGCGAGGGGCCTGCCACGCCGATACTCAGGTAACCCTGTTTGGGTAGAGTTTCCGTGTTCCCTGCGAGGGGGGATGGGGATGGGCACGCTGTGAGCTGGTATTTCCAGGCTTTTGTTCTCTGGTGGCTTTCCCTGGCGGTCTGTTATGCCTCTTCTGAAAGTCAGAGCAGCAGCGGCCAAATTTCAGCCTCTGTCACGGAACAGAAGGATTGCGGCCCGTTCTCTACTAATGTTCTGGCCACTTTAACTCTGTTTCTGTTGGTGCTGCTCAACCCTGCAGCGTCCCGGGATGTGCGCGCAACTCGGGTCCCTGCCCTCACTTCCAGGGCTGGCGCGCTCTGTCCTTTGTGTTTCTAATGCCGCCAGCCACCGGCCTCGCGCGCTCCCGGGTCTCCGGTCTCAGTCTATGCCCGGTGAGCACACCTCGATTCCGGAGTTTCGGGAGAAGCCTGGTGGCGCGCGCACCCGGTTCAGGGTCTCAGTCTGCTGTTTCGCGGGTGCCGACCACGAGTCCGCCCGCTCCCCCGTGCAGGTGGCCCGCCAACCGCCAGCCGCCCTGCGCGCGCTCCAGGAGCTCCCGGTCTCAGTCTGGATCCCGTGAGCACACCGGGATTCCGGTGTTCCGGGAGATGCCTGGTGGCGCGCGCGTACCCGGCTCACCGGTCTCAGTCCGCTCTCTCGCGGGTGCCCTCTGTGAGTCCGCCCGCTCCCCCGTGCAGGTGGCTGCCGCTTCCCCGGGCCCCAACCCGGAGATGCCTGGTGGCGCGCGTACCCGGCTCACCGGTCTCAGTCCGCTCTCTCGCGGGTGCCCTCCATGAGTCCTTCGTACCTCAATACTCAGCGCTGGAGATGTTCATTTGTAGAGTTCCAGATGCATCATCCTGCGTCTCAGGCTGGTTCCGTGGTTATTTAGGCTGGTCTGGTACCTATCCAGCTCGACTCAGGGGACCGGCTGAAAAAGGGGTCCCCTACTCCTCCGCCATCTTAACTCCCTCCCCACTGTGTCTCATTTCTTTATCTCTCCCTACTTCTCTTCTCTGATTGTCTGTCTCTGTGTCTGTCTTTGTTTCTCTCTCCATATGTAGCTCTACCTTTCCTACCACAGTTCCTTGTGTCTTCCTCTGTGAACAGTCTTTCTGTCTGTCCCTATCTCTGTCTTTCTATTTCAGACCCACCTCCTACTATGAAGATACGCGCTTGTATTCTCCCTATTATGTAGTAAAGTAAAGACAGAATCTAAGGAGGGGGCCACTGCTGTTTTATTTAGGAGAGAGATAACTGCAGTTTCACTCAGGGCTATGCTTTATAAGCCACATTTGACTGAGAAAGAAAATAATGCTAACTCAGCTTCATCCATATCACTTCCACGTTAATTGTTCTGTCAATCCCAACTTTAGAGGAGAAACACAAGGGTTTAATGTTTGACCCTTAAGCCCCCAAAATTAAATGCATGACTTGGATTTATTAATAAGAAACCCTAAATTTTTAACAGTTACAATCATCTGATCCTGTTAACCAGCTGGAATTAAAAGAAAAACTTCAAAAAAAACCCCCAAAACTGAACTAATCGTCTGATTGTTTTTGTTTTAATTAGATAGAAGTGGTGGTCACACAACATTTTTACCATATCAAATGCCCACAGAATTATATACTTTAACATGATTAATTGTATGTTATATGAATTTTACCTCAATTAAAAGAAACTTAAGAAAAAATATTGCCTATTATTTGTCACTCTTTTTTATTTACTTGTCCATTTTTCTGGAAGTTGTATTAGTTTCCTAATGCTGATGTAACAAATTACCACAAACTTTTGGCTTAACATAATCTAAATTCGTTATGGAAGTTCTGGACCAGAGTGTAGTCGGGCCTGTGTTGGTTCCTCCCAGAGGCCAGTGGGGAGAATTTATTGCCTTACCTTTCCCAGCATCTGCAGGCTGCGGCACAGTCCTTGAACCTTCCCACGTTCCAAGCCAGCAAGGATCAGTTAAATCTTCACCATATCA
The DNA here is from genome assembly GCF_017311325.1 of Ursus maritimus. NCBI lineage: Eukaryota > Metazoa > Chordata > Mammalia > Carnivora > Ursidae > Ursus > Ursus maritimus. The sequence goes on from NW_024423453.1 coordinate 54,769,648, forward strand.
CACCTCTCTGACTCTGACTTTCCTGCCCCTCTCTTTCCCTTATAAGGACCCTTGTGATCACACTGGATCAATCCAGAAAATCCAGTCTGCAATGTCAGTTCCCCCTTTGCTACATAACATATTCACAGATTCCCAAGATTAGGATCCAGACATTTTTTTTTTTAGGGGAGGGGGGTTATTTTGCCTACCACAGAAATCATCCCAGAGGAAAACACAGAGGGAAAAATAATTATACTCACCCCTCTAAGTCCCAAATGCAGGCAACTGCCCTGGAACGCTCAAGTTCTTTTCCATGAAGTTGAGTCATTATTAGTTAATTTCTTATTCCACGGTTGAATAAACTGAGCACTTTCTCTTGTCCTTCACAAGCCTCTACATACCAACATAATCTGAATAAACCAAATTTCAGAAATAAATTCAGAAATAAATAAACCAAATTCAGAAATATGAATAAACCAAAGCAGCCCTTACTGCTCCATTTATTTTCTCCTTGCTTCTGGAAGTGAGGGAAGGGAAATTCTGCCACCTTTCCATTTTCTCTGAGCATTCCTTCTCTCCTTTTCATCTTGGGGGGCTTAGTTTATCCTCTACTTCTAATGCCTTTACTCTACCTGGCATGCATTACAGAATTTTCCCCTTATTTTTGTTATTTTCTTTTTCTTTTATTCTATCTTTTCCTCAAAGACATGGAAAATACCTTCTTTGTTGCCCCCCTATAGTACTCAGGGAAATATAAGACACTAATGACCCTTAATAAATATGCCAAAATTCCTTTTCATATATTTTCAACATTATCCAGATTTGAAAGTTTTACTAGTTAAGAATGCCAATATCTACTAAAAGGCAAACAGCATCAATAGGAGAGGAGATGTTCTAGAATAAATTTAGGCCATGCAATGATCTGTTAGCTTATAATGACATTAGAAAATATAGACATATTTTACACATTTAGTGTCAAGTCAAACCCATGGTAGTTTAACTAATTCCAAATAATATAAGAACTTTCTGGTATAAAATTTCTGGAGCATAGATCTGAAAGATTGTTTCCTGTGTATTTTATTTGCAATAGTTTTGTCCTTATTTTCTAAAGTTTAGCTTTATCTCAAAATATTTACCTTTATTTTTTTTTATTGACTTCACCTTCTGTTCCCGTACATTCCACAATCTTACCAGTTTTTGACAGAGGTAGTTGGTATGCTTTTTTCATGTCAGCCAACTTAGAAATTGTTAGGAAAAAGGAACCAAAATTCTTTTGAACTCTATTGTGTTCCTCAATCACTGTAGCAAAGTCCTTGAGAAGATCATCTGGAATCACCTGGGAACAATGATATGGATGAATGTAAATACTCAAAACAAAAGCAGAGGCTTATCGAAGTCTGTGAGGCAAGAGTCAAAATGTATTTGTTTTAAGTCCGGATGGAAATATATTTCTAAGTATGAATTTTATTCATAGGAAAGTATAAATATAAAAATTAAAGGGACATAGGGTCATAGAGATTTTGGTATATACTATTCCCTTCCAGTCTTGTATATACAAATTTATGATGTAGCGTTCAGTTTTATGGTCTAATATTTACGCTTAACATTATATCTGGAGCATTTGCCATGTCACAGACTATTATTTGCGAAGATGAATGTTAGTGGCTGTACAATATAGCCACACATAGGTATGCTAAAATTGATCTAACCTTTCCTTCACTGTTGGATATATAGGTAGCACCAGTTTTTAAATATAAATAAGTATGATAGGTTATGGACTGAACTGTGTTCCTCAAAAAATCATGTTGAAATTCCAAACCCCAGTATCTGAGAATGTAACCTTATTAGGAAATAGGGTCGTTGCAGATGTAATTAGTCAAGATGAGGTCATATTAGAATAGGATGGACCCCTAAGCTGATATGACTGGTGTCCATATAAAAAGAAATTTGGACACAGAGACATGCACACAGGGAGAGCACCAGGAACATAAAGGCAGAGATTGGGCTAATGTGACTACAAGCCAAGGAATGTCACAAATTACCAGCAAACCACCAGCAGCTAGGAGAGAGGCAGGGAATATTGTCCCTCAGTCTTCAGAGGAAACCAATCCTACCTGGACTTTCGGCCCCCAGAACTAAGAGCTTACAAATTTTTGTTGTTTAAGCCACCCAGTCTGTGGTGCTTTGTTACAGCAGACTTAGGAAACTATTAAATAAATTTTTACATCATTTTTGTATCTTTAATTACATAATTATTATATATTCTAAGCAGTAGAATCACTATATTAAAGAATATTTTTAAAGGATATATCTATTTACAGTCCTATCAGTATAAATGGTAATTGCAATATTTGCGAAATTAACAAATGAACTATAGTATCTTGTGAATATCCATTTTTTACTGTTAGATTATTTTACATTTTATTTTCTCTGTAACTTTAGAATATGAGAAAACTATACATTTTATTATACCTATTTTGCATTTGAAGACTTACTAAACTGTCATTAATTGTAACCATTTTTTCTGTTGATTCTTTTGGCTTTTCAGTGGCCAGTTATTTCATCTGAAAATAACACTAGTTATGAAAATAAGAGCTAACAGTGCCAATTATGTATATAATTCATTTAATCTTCACAGCAATCCTTTGAAGCAGATAGTATTATGATTCCCAATTTTCAGAAAAGAAACAGCTCCGGATACTACATGCTAAGTGGCAGAACTGGAGTCCAGGAATCTGGTTTTTTTTTTTTTTTTTACCTTTCCTTTCTTTCAGCTTCTCCTTTTTTTTTTAATTTAAATTCAAGTTAGTGAATTTTAAAAATAAGCTTTAATTTCAATATTTATTTAATCTCATTTTACTGGCTATTCTGTCCAGAGTGGCAACGTTTTTCTATTCCATGTTTTTTTTTAAATAATTTTTATTTTGTTATGTTAGTCACCATACAGTATATCCTTAGTTTTTGATGTAATGTTCCATGATTCATTATTTGCGTATAACACCCAGTGCACCATGCAATATGTGCATTGAAAAAGTGAAAAGAATAGTTATGAACTGGGAGAAAGTATGAGCAACAAATGCACAAAGGTTTAAAATTGAGACTGCATAAAGAATTCACACAAATCAGGGGCGCCTGGGTAGCGCAGTCATTAAAGCGTCTGCCTTCAGCTCAGGGCATGATCCCGGCATTCCGGGATCGAGTCCCACATCGGGCTCCTCCGCTGGGAGCCTGCTTCTTCCTCTCTCACTCCCCTGCTGTGTTCCCTCTCTCACTGGCTGTCTCTCTGTCACATAAATAAATAAAATCTTTAAAAAAAAAAAAAAAAAAGAATTCACACAAATCAATAAGAAAACTGCAACCACTCAGCAGAAACATAAGCAAAAGCCATGAACCGGCTCCGCAAAAGAAGAAACCTATGAAGAACATGTATATGAAGATATGTCAACCTCATCAGTAATTCAGGAAAATGAAAAATACGTGATTTCACACCTATCATATTAGCAAAAACTAAAATGGCTTATGATACCCAATGTGGGTGAGGATATAGGTCACTGGAATTCTAATGCACTGCTGGTGTGATATTTTAATTCTAAGGCATATATATATATCTTAGAAAAACCCCCTCACACGTTCACTACAATAATACTTACAGCAGCGATGTTTGCCATAGCATATGATCCAAATGTACATTGGAGGAAAATGGATAAATTGTGATGTATTTATATAATGAAATATTATACAGTAGTGAGAATGAATGAACTAAAGACAGACTCCTCACTGTGAAGACTTGTCAAAATAATTATATTAAGTAAAAGAAAAAGCAAGATAGAGAAGAATACTACATAGGGTATACCATCTGTATGCATTTTTGAAATGCACAAAACTATTTTAGGGGTATATAAATAAATCTATAGTAAAACTGTAAAGAAAAATAAATAATAAATTCAAGTTATATAGTATATTATTGGTTCCAGGGGTACAATTTAGTGATTCATCAGTTGCATATAACACTTAGTACTCATTACATCACATGCCCTCCTTAATGCCCATCACCCAGTTACCCCATCCCTGATCCCCCTCCCCTCCAGCAACCCTTAGTTTGTTTCTAGTTAAGAGTCTTTTATGGTTTGCCCCTCTCTGTTTTTGTTGTTATTTTCCCTTCCCTTCCCTTACGCTCATCAGTTTTGTTTCCTGAATTCCACATATGAGTGAAATCATATGGTATTTGTTTCTCTGATTTAGTTCCCTTAGCATAATACAATCTAGTTCTAGTTATCCATGTCATTGCAAATGGCAAGATTTCATTCTTTTTGATGGTTGAGTAATATTCCATTATATAAAAATCATTAAAATAATATTATATCACATTCGTTAGTAACTACTAGATCACACCATAAAACTTTATATGAGTCTATATTTTTCCATAAAAGGATCATAGAAAGTAATCATTGAATTATACTTATTTCATAAATACTGTGTTTATTGTATTACAACATTAAAGGAATAAAAAACTGAAAATAATTTGCTATAATTCTATCAGTGTAAGCACACTATCTAGTAAGTGGAAGTTTGAGAAAGGAAAACTTGTTTACCATCTATGTTTCAGAATACACAACCTGTGAAATAAGCCTTTTACTAGCAAGCTTACTAAAACAAAATTCACAGGTTCACGGTAGTACAAATGGGACACAAGTCTAGAATATCCAATGGGAATACATTCCTGATGCTCATACTCCTAGAAAGCAATTTTAACATGTTAACCTCAGTCTCTTGATCTCAGAAATATCAAACAGATAAGAAATATCAAAGAAATAAACTAATAAGGGGATTTAGTATAGTAGAGGTACATACATGTACTAACACCTTAATTTAGTGAAAAAAAGGTTTAAATCTTACCTCTGTGACCAAGAATTGCCAAGAATATATAAAATAAAATTTTAACACGCACTTGATCTTTAGTTGCTTGGAGATTACAGATTACAAAATGTGAATGTTAGAGAACTGATAATGTCTATACAGATATATATCAAAATACCAAGTTAGATATTAAGCAAATTTTGTAGTGGGGCTTCCAAATGTAATATCCAAAAGGACAATTAAACGTTTCTATCATAGAACATGTTACTATATACACTTATGTACTACGTACAATGTAAGGTATATTTTTACATTTTAAATTAGGCATTGCATATTGCTTTCTTATATTACTTATTATTATAATAATAATTATAATTAGGTATTTCATGTTTTCTATTAAATACATGTGTGTATAAAGAGAAAAATGGTAAAAAAATTCAAAGGGAGACAGGAATAATTACAATTGCATGACAGGTGAGAAGCATAAGGTATAAAAATTTAGAACCAAGAATTAAGAACATTTTGGTATTTTGTACATTTTTTGAACCATTAATTATTTCTTTGAAATTTGATTTTTAAAATGTTTTAGACCAAATATATTTACAGAAAAAAGTTCCTTTTTTAATATATGTAGAGCCCAGGGATAATTATAACAGAAAAATCATGGGCTTAATTTTCCATATGTTTGAAAGCATGAAAGTTAAAAGCATGCTTTTGTGTTAAATAAGGGTACTGTAAAATAGAATCAAATGTTATAGTGAATTTATTTACAGCACATTGTCATTTTATTCCCTTCATGTTATGCAACTTATTATAAAGTTGAGCTGAAATAATTATATTCATTAAAGTAATTTAAATAATATGAAACAGTTTACCTTTGCTTTGGCATCCTCTTTGCCATTTGCTTTAGTAACTAACAGCTTAAGTCAGAACCAAAGATATGCTTAGAGGAAATGACCCTTCTGTTTGGGCACATTAGACTTCAAGAGTCTATTTTAGGTAACGGAATATCATAGAAGAACACATTTCCTATAAGATCTTCTCCACATCTTCCTGTATGACCGGACGTCTAAAGAGATGATCACGTAACTTTTAAATAATTTCATGTCTTGTCTCTGTAATTGGTTAATGTCTAACTTAACTATATCATGTGGAATCCTAAACTTTCAAAAATCTTGAAAGAGTTCTTTGCTGGTTGGTATGTTAATTTTAGAGAATTTTAAAATATTTTATTTTACAAATATATTATTAAATATATTTAATATAGCAATACCTGTTCAAAGATCATAACTTTTAAGCAAGGCAATTTTCATCTTTTTACCAATGTATTTCTAGAAACCAGTCTGAACTGAGAACTTTGTAGACAGTCCATTTATAATCACTGATGCCTGGAACCAATCGGGTACTCCAAAGATGTGGTTACCTCTCCTTCACAGTATTTTTGTTCAAGTTCAATAATATTTACCAAAGCAAGAATATTCTCCAGAAAACTAATCTGTTTAGCCAGTCAATGATTGCTTAAAACATCTTTAAATATAATCATATTCATGTCATATGTAGTCTCCAAATGCTTCACAATAAATGTGGTTTATCTGGAACATGGATGTTCCAGATCCCTGTGTATACAAATGTAACAAAAGGCATGTAGCATTAATACCTGTCAAATTTCAAGGCATCCAGATAAACAGAATCTTCTGTAAAAACAACAGATTTACATGGCATATTAACTCCCAAAGCAAGGGTTGAGGTAGCTGTTATCACCTACGGGTGGAAGGGAGAAAAAATCAGAAAAACAAATTTAATATACAAATACATAGATGTATACATAGGCACTAAATATTGACTTAATTAGACCCCTCAAAATTATGAGTAAAATCCAATGGGAAGCCAGTGTCACCAAAAATGCAAACCACATTTTCATTTGGAATAAATAATTGTGAGTCTCCAAGAAATCTGCCTTCACTTTAATGTTTTTCCTTAATATTACAATTATCTACCATTTCCAGATTACAAAATAATGTGAAATCAAAGCCATTCAGTAAGCATTCTTTTTTTTGAATAAAAACAATAGGTTATAAAAGGAGTATTACTTTTATATTAAAAGATTTCTAAGAGAAAAGAGTAGAGAATAAAATCAGTGGCAAAGCAAGAACCCCAATACAATCTGTTTAATATAATTGATCTATTTGATGATGTAGCTACCATTTTATATTGTGCTATTTGTGTTGTAAATCGTTTTGTCTGCTTTCTTGACTGCTTGTTGATTGATTGTTTCTCATGCTATTTATTTTTCCTCTTCAGTTTGGATATTATACACTCAAATTCTATTCTCTCGGTGGGTACTGACAAATTTACATAATCTGAATTTATCTCATAAAAGTCCAAACCTGGGATGCCTTGGTGGCTCAGTCAGTTAAGCACCCCAGTCTTGGTTTCAGCTCAGGTCGTGATCTCATAGGTCATGGCACTGAGCCCCGAGTCAGGCTCTGCGCTCAGCCTGGAGTCTGCTTGAGTTTCTCTCTCCCTCTCCCTTTCCCTCTGTTCCTTCCCCCCTCCCCACTCTCTCTCTCTCTGAAAGAAAGAAATAAATTTTTAAAAGAAAAAAGTCCAAAACTGATCAATAATTTTATCCTCCCTTTGGAACATTACCTCAAACAACTCCCATTTCTGAAACATACACTATAGTAACATATTTTATCTCTTTATCTATTTTAAGATACTATTTAAAACTTTTTTATTTAGATAATAATAGTTTTAATTTACCCCCATTTACCATTTTCTAGAATCTTTCTTTTGTCTATGTTTGACCACCTTTTATTTTCCTGAAATCATCTTTATTTTGCCTGAATTGTTTAGAGTTTCATTTTGGTGATCAGGTGAGATGCTGAACTCTCTCAGTTTTTATTAGTCCAAAATTTTCCACTTGCCCTCATTCTTGAAGGATGACTTTACTATGTATAAAAATCTAACTGGACAATTATTTTCTTCCAGTTATTACAGGTAAATTTTTACTTATATCTGGATTTAATTTTTCTTTTCAGGAAGTCAGATGGCACTCTGTTACAGTAATCTCTCCATTTTTCTTGGGGGAGCTTTCAGTGTGTTTTGTCCTTAAGGCTATATTCTTATACAATATAGTTTATGTTAAAACATATAAACTAAAACTGGCAGAACTACAAAAAGAAATAGGAAAATTTACATTAAGATTGAGAGATTTTAACACTTTCTATTCTCAATAATCCCACTCTCAGTAATTGATAGAAGACCAAGAGACAATCATAACTAATACAGATTTAAATTAAGAGCCCTGACAGGACACTACATCCAGTCCCTGTAGAAAACATCTTTTAATTTGTGTGTGGAACACATTTCTAAATAAACTCTATTTTTAGAACCTTTTTAGATGTACAAAGATAGCATAGAGTTCCTAAATACTCTGCATCCAGTTTCCCCTATTACTAACATTTTAAATTTGTACTTACATTTGTTACAATTAATGAAAAAAAAATTGGATTATTAACTAAAGGTCATACTTTTTTCAGATTTTCTTAGTTTTTACCTAATGTTCTTTTCCTGGATCCATCCAGGGTATCACTTTACATTAGTAGACATGTGTCACTAGGCTCTTCTCAACTGTAAGTTTCTCAGACTTGCCTTAAAAAAAAAAGAAAAAATCAGGTCCCTTTGGAAAAAAGTCTGGGACAAGAAATATACAAGGTGAGCCTGCAACATCTTATTTTGCTGGAAAGTAAGAAAGTGTTCAACAACAATGACAACAACAACACACAACAATGGAAGCATGCCAAAGGAATGCAGGAAGCAAGTGAAATGGTCAAAACTGGAAGAATTTGAGCAATAAATAAAAGTAAAGTAGCACTGAACTATAATCCAAAACTTAAAATAAATACCCATGTGTCCATACTGATATAAATAAATGTTGGATACATAAATGGAGGAGAAAAGATATCATCTGTACAAAAGAATTTCAAATAATCTATATAGATACTCCAACTATAAAGAGGTGACACTACCTACTCCTTAAGTGTGGGCTACACAGAATGGCTTCCTTTCAAAGAAGACAGTAATGAAAGCAGGAATAAAAGGTAACTTTATAGTGGAAAAATATAGTGGAAAAATATAACAAATACTATCTTTGCCAGGTGCCCAAAATTAACATCAATAGTGGTAAGTCATGTCAGTAGTCTGATCCTTGATTTGATATGGTAAGAGTGGGACACTACCTCTGTGCTCTTCCTTCAATAAATACATAGCCCTAGGCTAATCATGAGAAAAATACCAGAGAAATTCCAGTTGAGGCATGTTCTACAGAACACCTAGCCAGTAATCCTTAAAACCACCAAAATTATCAAGAATAAGGCAAATCTGAGAAAGTATTGCAACCAAGAGGCACTAAAGGGATCCAACAACCAAATGTAATGTGGTATCCTGGACAGGATCTTGGAACTTTCGGACAAAAGACATTAGGGGGAAGAACTGAGGAAAGCTGAATACAGAATGGATTTTAGTTAATCATAATTTACCTGTATTAATTCAGTAATTGTAATTAATGTATCCACACTAATGTAAGATATTTATAATATGGGAAATTGGGTGTGTGATATATGGGGTACTCTCTGTACTATATATACAACTCCACATTTTAACCATAATACTCGAAATTTGTCAAGGTGAAGTAAACAGAGTCATTCTGGAAAGACATTTGGCAAAATATTCTCAGAGACTTACAATTACTTTTGGCCTCTGGAACTGTTACTTTACTTTGCAGAATCAATTGATTTCCAAGTCAAAAATCAGAAGTGCTGATATATGTTTATAGGCAAAAAGTTTCAACATTAGCAGAATGTTTAAGTAAATTATATATGTGTATATTTTGATGCAGTCCTAAAATGTTAATTATGTCATGCCAATTAATAATATTCTTAAATATTTACTATTAGGCAACTAGACAGGATACCAAAGTGCATACACATTATATATTAACCATGTACAAATGCATTTAAAAGATTTGAATAAAATATGCTAAAATATGCTAAAAATATGCTAGCAGAGCAGAGTGGAAGGATTGTGAAGAAGGTACATGGGGTGGCTTTCCTCTAAGCCATCAGGGTACATTTCTTCCCTCTACTTAGTCCAAAGGAATGAAGGCAGTGCTTTTAGGAAAATGATCAACAAACTTTACCAACCTTGATGTGCCTCAGTCTGAAAAGCATCTCTATGATTTGTTTTTGTTTATATTCCATTGATCTATGATGCTATCCAATGTCCCACTGTAACAGACAAGGCACTTTATAGCATTGTCTTATTCCTCTCAGTTTGTGTGAGATCTTCCTTAAAGTCTGAAATACCCAGAGTTCACAATATCAGATTAAAGCATTTATTCTTCAACTTAACAATTGTGTCATATGTTAGGGATGGGGTAATTGGGTGATGGGCATTAAAGAGGTCACTTGAAGTAATGGGCATGGGTGTTGGATACAACTGATGAATCACTAAATTCTATCTCTGAAACTAATAATACAGTATATGTTAATTAAATTGAATTTAAATTAAAAAAAATTTTAAATAATGTTTAGAAATCAGTGCAGAGTTAGACACACTTCTAAAAAGAGTAATTGTGTTTTAGGCTAGAATCCAAAGCTTATTTAACCTGTAAAATATCTGGTACATGGTATTTAAGTAGAACAGTTCCACAGTACCCAACGTTCAAGCTTGAAACCTGATGCCGATGAATGGACACAGATACAAGAAGGGAAGATGATATGAAGATAGAGAAAAAAGGACAGCCATCTACAAGCCAGGAAAAGAGACTTTGAATAGATTCTTCTTTCACGACTCTCAGAAACCACCGACCCTGCTGACACCTTCATCTCAGAATTCTACCTTCCAGAACTATGAGAAGATAAATTTCTGTTGTTGAAGCCCTCAGTCTTTGTTACAAGTGTTGGCAAACCAAATGTATACCCATTTCTTTTCTCTTACCTGATTATCCACACTGCACAGTTTAAGTACAGTCTAGAGAAATTTCATAATGCTTAAGATTTTCTTCATTTCCTTTATTTCATCCATCCTGAAATTATTCTTTGAATTCAAGCAGTTGAAACTGATTTTAAGAACTGAATATAAAATTATGTTCAGAAAAATTAGTAAATATATGGATTATAACACGTTCCTTTATTTTTTAACTTTAAGGTTATGCCTATGTACCCCAGGTCAAAAGAATGCCAGGCAATTCAAGCCCAAAACATAACTGCCCCTATTAAAGAATATTCATCAGGCGTTATCTATGTTGTCTGTTTATCAGCTTACCATTTAATTAATTTGCATTAATTTGCATTAATATATATTTAACAAGAAATTTTAAAACCTCTGCACCGCTCTCACTTCTCATACCTACCAAATTTTTATTTATTTCCTATATCCAGTGGAATCTAATTTTTAACATTAAATTTGATGAAAATTTTTTATTTTCCTAACAATTACATACAAGTTCAAGTGCTTTATAGCTGGAAAAGTATAGAAAAATTTTTTCTTCCAGAATGTCTTCTTTCTAACATACACTGGAACTGATTTTCTGTAGGTGCCAAAATTAGCCTTGAAATATGTTGGGGTATTCCTCAATCAATAATTCATTGTTTGGGTGGAATGATGTAGAGAGGAAGGGAGAAGAGCCTCCTGGGTCATTAGAACAGGACTGTATCAGCCATCCTGTAAGAGATCAACTGGCCTTTGGGCCACTGAAACCTCGGTGCACAGATGTGTGCAATCTCACTCTTTCCAGACTCAAGTCTATTCTGTATGAACATCCCCATCTCAGAAATACACCCAAAACAGTCAGAAGAGAATAATTTATTTATGGTCATTTCTTTCAACAGTAGGTAAGGACAAATACCAGGAAAGAATCATGAATGAGGGTGGGTATTTACATCTATTACCATAAATAATTTTATGTCCCAGATAAATTTATACATTAGAATGAAAGCAGAATTTCTTTACACATTTGCGTATTTTACATTAAATAATTTCTTTACACATTTGCATATTTTACATTAAGACATTACAATAAAAAACTAAAAATATATTTCTTGAAAGTTATACTAAAAGGCAAATATGTTAGATAACTTGCTGTAACTAGATGTTTGATATTTTAATGGCGATCCTTTTTATAAGTGGGTATAAACATTCGTACATTATTTTACACAAAGTTGCAAACTTGAAATTTGTCAAAAAGCAAATTTGTAGTTGGCACTTCTAAGAAAAAAAAAGGAAGGAAGCTAATATAATGAAGAAAATTATTGTAAAACATTTTATAATTATTAAAATAACCAATAATCCTTTCTTGCATGTCCCCCACAAGTGAAGTAGAATTAAACTCACCTGATTTGTCATGAAAGGAGAAAAGCCACGTCATCATATCATATGAACAAGTTTGAATTAGTAAAGGAGCTAAAAGGGAAAAGTTACGATGGTGAAGGGGGAGGGGGACCCTAAGTTTGTCTTATCCCTCGAATACAACTAGGTAGTTATCAAATCATTCTGAACACCGGGAAATCAACCAGAGGTCTGAGAAAACAAATGCTGCCAAGTCTGCCAGTAGTAATGCAACTGCTGTTTGGAAGGTAGGAGGTGTGGAGACTTGAATCCAGTGTAATATGGCTGAGGATATGGCTGTGGGGAGGGAGCCTGCTTAAGGAGGCTACCACAAAGTATTATAGGCAGCGGAGTGCAAAATTGGAACTTTTAGAAGTCTGCTACAGTGGGGATGTGCCTGTCTTGCAAGTGCTCAGGTGGCGAAGCAGGGTGGAATCCCAGGTGTGACAACATGGTCTGAGGCTCCCTGGGGTCGCAAGAAGAATGGGTGGCACCTAAGTGGGGCACAGTTCCCAGACATAGGAGCATGGAAGCTGGCAGAGAACAGCAAGTCTAGGTGCTGGCTTTCTGCTCTGTGTTGCCATAAACTGCACACCACTGTGTGGTTGTGAGACCACATTCCTGGGACAGGTCCAACAAAAGCCAGAAGTGTGGTGAGAGCCTCCCCAGGAGAAACAAAGTGGGTCTGTGCTACGGGAGTCGCTAAAATTTCAAGTTTTGAAACTCAGCCATGTACCTGAGGTAAAAACACGTAGACACAGGCCAGGTGAACACAGAGTTCTGGCAGAAATTGGGGAGATAAGAGTGATTGATTGCTCTCTGTGAGGGCTCACTGAAGTTAGGGCTAGAGAGAGGGTGCCGCCATATTCATTTCACCCATCGGTGCTGAAAGCCTTCAGGGAGCAAAAGCGCACCATCTCATGGAGCCCAGAGCTGCTTAAACTGAGCCCTGCCTCCCTGCGCCCTGAAGGTGCCTTTCCACCAGTGCAAGTCCACCTGAGAATAAATGCAACAGGCCTCTCCCCCAGAAGAACAGCACAACAACTCACTCACACTGAGTTTACTGACCATAGAGGGCTACAAAGCTTCAGCTCTCAGGGAAAACAGTATATAGAATTCTTTGTATTTTCATTCTTTAGTCTTTTTTTTCAGTTATTTTATTTTTCCAATTATTTTATTCTTTTTAAATTTTTATATATCCTTTATATATGTATATTTCCTTTCCTTTCCTTTATTTTCATTTTATTTTATATATATATACATCTTTCTTTTCTTTCTTTCTTTCTTTCTTTCTTTCTTTCTTTCTTTCTTTCCTTCCTTCCTTCCTTCCTTCCTTCCTTCCTTCCTTCCTTCCTTTTCTTATTTTGGGATCTAGTTTCTTGTAACAAGCAGACCAAAACACACCCAGGATCTAGGTTTTGTTGTTGCTGTTGTTGTTGTGTTCTTTCTTCTTTTCTTTTTTGGACAAAATGACAAGACAGAGAAATCACCCCAAAAGAAAGAACAGGAGATAGTACTCACCGTCAGGAATTTAATCAATATAGATATAAGTAAGATGTCTGAACTAGAATTTAAAACAGTGCTATACAGATATTACTGGGCTTGAAAAGACACTAGAGACTGTAAAGACAAAAGAACTAAAATCTAGTCAGGACAAAATTAAAAATGCTATAACTGCAATGTAGTCCCAAGTGGAGACCATAAAAATGAGGATGAATGAAGCAGAAGAGCAAAATCAGTGATATGGAAGATAAAATTATGGAAAGTAATGAATTTGAAAAGAAGAGGAAAAGAAAAATATTATATCATGAAGGTAGACTTAAGGATCTCAGCGATTTCATGAAGTGAAATAATATGTGTATTATAGGAGTCCTAGAAGAAGAAGGGGGGGAAAGGGACAGAAGGTTTATTTGAACCAATTACAGCTGAGAAAGTCTCTCATCTGGAAAAGAAAACAGGCATTCAAGTCCAAAATGCACAAAGAACTCCCCCCAAAATCAACAAAAATAAGTCAACACCATGACATATTATAGTGAAACGTGCAAATTACAAAAATAAAATAAAATTCTGAAAGCAACTAGGGACAAGAGTTCCTTAACTTACAAGGGTAGACATATAAGGCTGGCAGCAGATCTGTCTACAGAGACCTGGCAGGCCAGAAAGGACAGGCATGATATGTTCAATGTGCTAAATGGGAAAAATATGCAGCCAAGAATACATTCTCCAGAAAGGCTGTCATTCAGAGTAGAAGACGAGATAAAGAGTTTCCAAGAAAAACAAAAACTAAAGGAATTCATGAACACTAAACCAACCCTGCAAGAGATATTAAAGGGGACCCTTTGAGAGTAACCAGAGACCAAAAGTAACAAAGACCAGAAAGGAATGGAGACAATCTACAGGAACAACGACTTTACAGGTAATACAATGGCACTAAATTCATATCTTTCAATAATTACTCTGAATGTAAATGGACTAAATGCTCCTATCAAAAACATAGGGTATCAGAATGGATTAAAACAAACAAAAAAACAAACAAAAAACTAGGCCCATTGATATGCTGCTTACAAGAAACTCATTCTAGACCCAAAGACAGCTCCAGATTGAAACTGAGGGAGTGAAGAACCATTTTATCACGCTATTGGGCATCAAAACAAAGCTGGAATAGCCGTCTTTATATTAGACAAACCAGATTTTAAACTAAAGACTGTAATAAAAGATGGAGAAGGACATTATATCATAATAAAGGGGTCTATCCAAAAGAAGATCTAACTATGGTAAGTACTTATACCCCTAACTTGGGAACAGCCAAATATATAAATCAATTAAAAACAAACTTAAAGAAACTCATTGATAATAATAAAGTAATAGTAGGGGACTTTAATAACCCACTCACAGCAATGGTCAGAT
This sequence comes from Ursus maritimus, assembly GCF_017311325.1. Classification (NCBI taxonomy): domain Eukaryota; kingdom Metazoa; phylum Chordata; class Mammalia; order Carnivora; family Ursidae; genus Ursus; species Ursus maritimus. Next base: position 54,784,780 of record NW_024423453.1, read on the forward strand.
CATCTAAACAGAAGATAAACAAGAAAACAAGGGCTTTGAATGACACACTGGACCAGATGGACTTAACAGATATATTCAGAGCATTTCATCCTAAAGCAGCAGAATACACATTCTTTTCAAGTGCACATGGTACATTCTCCAGAATAGACCACATACTTGGTCACAAATCAGCCCTCAACAAGTATAAAAAGATTGAGATCATACCATGCATATTTTCAGACCATGATACTATGAAATTTGAAGTTAATCACAAGAAAAAATTTGGAAGGACCAAAAATACACAGAGGTTAAAGAACATCCGACTAAAGAATGAATGGGTCAAATAGGAAATTAAAGAAGAATTTAAAAAATACATGGAAACAAATGTAAATGAAAACATGACAGTTCAAAACCTTTGGGGTACAACCACGGCAGTACTAAGAGGGAAGTATATAACAATACAAGCCTTCCTCAAGAAACAAGAAGTCTCAAATACACAACCTAACCTTACACCTAAATGAGGGGGAAAAATAACAGCAAATAAAGCCTAAACCCAGCAGAAGAAAGGAAATAATAAAGATGAGAGCAAAAGGATGCCTGGGTGGCTCAGCATCTGCCTTCAGCTTAGGTCATGATCTCAGGGTCCTGGGATCGAATCCCACATCAGGCTCCTTGCTCATCGGGGAGCCTGTTTCTCCCTCTGCTGTCTCCCTCTCTCCCTTTCTCTCTCTCTCTCTGGCAAATAAACAAAATATTTTTTAAAAAGATGAGAGAAATAAATGATACAGAAATTTAAAAAACACACAGTAGAACAGATCAATGAAACTAGGAGCTGGTTCTCTGAAGGAATAAAAAGTTTGATAAACCCCTAGCCAGACTTATCAAAAAGAAAAGAGAAAGGACCCAAATAAATAAAATCATGAATGAAAGAGGAAGCATCACAACCAATATCAAAGAAATACAAATAATTATAAGAGAATATTAGGAGCAACTCTATGCCAACAAATTAGGCAATCTGGAAGAAATGGATAAATTCCTAGAAACATGTAAACTACCAAAACTGAAACGGGAAGAAATAGAAAACCTAAACAGACCCATAACCAGCAAAGAAATTGAATCAGTAATCAAAAATCTCTCAACAAACAAGAGTCCAGGGCTAGAAGGCTTCCTAGGGCAATTCTACCAAACATTTAAAGAAGTGATACCTTTTCTTCTGAAACTGTTCCAAAAAAGGAAATGGAAGACTTGCAAACTTATTCTATGAGGCCAGCATTACCTTGATCTCGAAACCAAAGACGTGACTAAAAAGAAGAATTACAGACCAATATCCTTGTGACCATGAACGCAAAAAAGCTCACCAAGATACTAGCTAATAGGATCCAAGAGCACATTAAAAAGATCTCTCACCACAACCAAGTGGGATTTATTCCTGGACTTCAGGGGTGGCTCAATATCCACCAATTAATCATCATGATGCACCACATTGATAAAAGAAAGGATAAGAACCATACTATCCTCTCAATAGATGCAGAAAACGCACTTGACAAAATACAGCAACCTTTCTTGTTATAAACCCTCCACAGTGTAGGGATAGAAGGAACATACTTCAACATCATAAAGGCCGTATACAAAAGACTCACAGCAAATATCCTCCTCAACAGGGAAAAACCGAGAGCTTTTCCCCTAAGGTCAGGAACATGACAGTGATGTCCACTCTCACCACTGTTGTTCAACACAGTACTGGAAGTCTTTTTTTTTTTAATGATACTACTGCTCAATATCTTGAGGAAAAAAATAGATGTGCATTTATCAGCGGTCAGTTTATTCTACAGGTAAAACAGAGCAGAAAGAGATTTATGTGAAAACTGCCAGTACGTGTGAAAGATACCAGCAGAATTTCCTGAAATTTACAGCAGTCCTTTAGAATATGTATCTCACCCTTCAGGGGTGTGAGAGAAATTCTCTAAAAACAAAAAGAAAAGCAGTTCTGCTTCTGTTACAGCTGAATGAGTTCCCACCGTCCTGCAGGTACAACGGTAGCCTCTGAGAAAAATACAAAACGGTAACCCGAAGTCACTGAAGAGTGAACAAAGCAGACAGGTTCTGGAGGAGAGCTTACAGGAAAAGAAGACAGCAGAAGCAGAAAACCCCAGTTCCACGGCTTTTAGCCTGGGAACATGTAGAGAAGCCAAAATGTTGATAAACTCTCCCACACGTACATCCCACAATCTTTTTGTCTGAGAAAACAGAGCTCAGAACAATAGCCATTAAGAAGTGAGGGGAGAACCCCAGAAAGGAAAGAACTAAAAAAGGAAATCCCTAATATCTGTGAATAATGTAGGCTCAAATTTATCCAATTACTGACCCACACACCTGCAAGGGAAAGTCTAAGCATATCGACTAAGGATGAAAGGATGAAGATTTTAGCTGTTCCTCAGAAAAGAGGGTTTGTAATTTGAGTTTAACTGCCTCATAAAAAAATAAAGTAAAATAAAATAATAAAATAAAAGTACTCTTCAGAGGACGATTACAGAATACAGAATTCCCACAACATAACATTCACAATGCTCAGAAGACAACCCCAAAATAACTAACCTGTAAGAAGGGAAATATAACCCCTTCTCAAGAGGAAAGAAAATAAACACAGTTCCAGTACAATGATTGCAAGAATCTGATGAGGATTTAGAAACAGAACAATAATCCCAGAATAAGAAGCCCTGAAAAATATAAATAAGTAGATTCAGGGCCAAAAGAACAGAATGAGGAGGGACATGGGTAAGAAAATGAACTAGAAAAGTGGGGGGGGGGATGCAAAAAAGGAAAAAAGAAAAAGAAAAGAAAAATTGAAGAATGGGGCCTACAATGAAAGTTCTTCTTGAACAGAGTAAAACTACACTTTCTGAAGGAATTGCCTTCCACGAACCACAGAATAACAAAGGATCATTATAGATGCCGATGCAAGAAAAAAGGTTAGTAAGGCTAATACGAAAGTATGTCAACTTGGACTTGTTAAATATTTGTTGATACCTAATTCATAATTGGAAAGCGTATTGACATCCCCATCATGTAAAATTGTAATATTAGTCAAAGCCATATCAAACCACAAAGTAATGATATAACTAAAAAAGCAAATGATTAAAGGATTAACTAGTAAAATGACTAGAAAAAGATAACATTTATAACAAACTTCCAATTAAAATTAATGAATTCAAAAGACAAATACCATATGATTTCACTCATGTAGAATTTAAGAAACAAAACAGATGAACGTATGGGAGCAGGAACAAGAGAGAGAGGCAAGCAAACCATAAGAGACCCTTAATGATAGAAAACAAACTGAGGGTTGATGGAGGGTGGTGAGTGCGGGATGGACTAAATGTGTGATGGGTATTAAGGAGGGCACTTGTGATGATGAGCACTGGGTGTTACGTGTAAGTAATGAATCACTAAATTCTACTCCTGAAATCAATATTGCACTGTTAGGCTAACTAACTGGAATCTAAATAAAAATTTGGAAAAAATGAATTTTGAATGAAAATTATATAGTGAAAGAAAAAGTTGTCCACATAAATCTTGATTGAAAACACAATTTTTTTAGATTTATTTATTTATTGGGGGGGGAGGAGGGACAGGGGAGGGGCAAAGAGAGGAGGAGAGGGAATCTCAAGCAGACTTCGCACTGAGTCCAGAGCCTGACTTGGGACTCAAACTCATGACCCTGAGATCACGACCTGAGCTGAAACCAAGAGTCAGACACTCAACCAACTGCACCACTCAGGTGCCCCAATGAAAACACAATTTAGTTTACTATACCATGACTCGTGATATCAGAGGATACCTCGTAAAAAATAAAAATAAGAGACAATTTTATTCATTTATTCATTCAACCAATGCCCTATACATATCCTATTGGTCCACAAATCATATTCTTAACAGAATGTCTAAAATTAAAAAAATTAAAAAATGAAGACTTAAAACCAAAATTTTAGGTGAAAAGAATGTAAAATGACCAGACAAAAATTATTAGACAAGATACAATAGATAAGAAGAGGATTTTCAAGTTATGAATGGCAGTTTATTGCCATGAGACATGTCATAAGCTCAAAAGGAAGGAAATTTCAGGTTAGTGTCTGCTGGAGAGGGTACTGAATGGCACTAATTGGAGCCTAGAAGTTTGTCACCTCCTAAGAGATAGCAAGTCAGGAGAAGTAAGCAAAATTAGGTTTGATCTAGGCTGACATCTATATATCCCAATGTATTAAATGTCAGATAATGGCAATATTGAAGCAAAGATTCTCAACCCTAACTGTACACTAAAATTTCATAGAACATTGTTTTAAAATTCCAGTACCCCGGGCCCATGCAAGGCCAAACAAACCAGAATTTTTAAAAATAAGACCAAGCTCCCAGGTGATTTTAATAAGCAGCTAGTGTTGCAAATGTCTATTTAATATAATAATTCTTGACTTTAGGTGGCAGATCAGGTACTCTGCCAAAGTCAGTGTGCAATTAAAATTTAAAAAGAAAAAAAGGGTTGCTTCCCACATGGAATGAGGAGATGGGGACTAGAAATGGATTGAAATACTTCTTTCATTACCTGAGATCATGCTGATCAAAAAATGATTACATCTTAACCATGATATAAGGTCTCAAGTGGTCAGAATTATTTGATTTTTATTACTTGCTGACATATATGAATGAGTTTATCCATATTCTTCTCCTTCTAGTAGTCCAGTCAATTAGCCCTGGGTAACTTCAGACATGTGCCACTGCTCATGCCATTAAAATATTGCAGTACCCATTTTCAAAAAGTAAAGTATCACTGGGATTTTTTATTATCAGAATATAGTAAAGTCAAAGAATAGAACCCGAAGTAAGATAAATAGCATACGTCTTAAAAACTCCTCCTATCCATCCAGTTTGTTGATTACAGAGAGAAACTGGGCATTCACCTTTCCAAATAAGTACACAAAAGGTCTTCGTTGGGGAAATATTGGAGAAAAAATCAGGGTAATGACTTACTGGTATCAGAAATCAGAGAAGTCCTACCTTCTATGAAAAGCAATAGCCCAACTTGAGTTTTATTTTCTGAAACTCAGATTCAAAAAGGATACGGTACCAGCATGTATGGGTCGGCCAAGGTAGGGCATAAGTAATAATCTTTTGCATTTTTCCACCGCCAGCTAACTAAATTTAAGGTAGAAAAACAAAGCATGGTAATGAGATATCCACCTTCAAATCCACAGGAGCTTTATGAGTGATTCTCCTGAACCTAAATGAAGAAGTCAGACTCATATTAATCTTCCATTTAAATAAATTCTAAATGGTTTTAACTACACTGTTTGGGTCCAGCGGTATCCAATGAATCATTCCCTTTTTCAGTTCCTCTTCATATTTCCTCACATCTGCCCCCTTGATGGCTACTTTATTTTTGAAGCAGCTGAATTCTTCGGGTTCCAACTCGTTGAAAATAAAGAACCACAAATGCCAAGGAAAATGAAGTCATCATTCTTTCTAAAGTTTTCCATTTATACCACTATGAAGTAAATCTCTCAAGCAGTCAATACCCATCCATATTCAGTTAGAGTTAACTGCATGTAGGCTAACAGGTCTGTTCTCTATGTAATGGTTACATGTTATTCTCTTTTCAGAAGAACCTACCAACACAAAAATCTTTTTTAATATTGCAGTTAGCTTTAGAGATAAAAGAAATTAAAATTCCTAAAATTCTCATTTTAAAACTAAATATGGCAGGGCACCATTGTAATCACTTAACAAATAACAACTCAGTTCATCTTCATAATAACTCTATAAAGGAGATATTACCCTTTTTTGGCAGGGAAAAATGCATTTAAGGAAATATAACTAATTTGCCCAGTTCTAGAGTTTATACTCTTAACAATGAAATATGCTGCTCTTATCTAATCCAGAATAAATACCATTTGTAAATATGCTCGTTTCTGATGGACTATCATAGGCAAAGAACTAGAAACGTCAGCCACAGAATATATATATACACACACCTGCATTCTTGGCCATTCTGGTCAAATGTGTACCACAGCACCATCAATCAGTATGCTTTCCCAAGGAGGAAATCCAAGGTCTAAAAGCATTCCACGTTTCTCTACCTAAAAACCATAAAATGCAAAATCATTAATTTTATATCCCATATGCAGATTTTTAACAATCTTGATACTTACTCCAAAGTGGCTTATACTTACATGATTGACTGTAAGTGCGCACATGGGTGATAGCGTTCAATGAAAAGGTTGCTATCTTTTAGGGAACATGGGTACTTTTCTAGATTGTTGCATCACTCTTTGTAACATACTGTAAATACAGGATTGAAATGATCGCTTAGACCTATTTGCTTTCAAAACAATGATGTAATTACGTTACAATTACAATGAGCCCATTGTTAGTAAAACCCTAGAACCGTTTTTTGTGCAGTGGGAAAAACTCGGTAGAGGATTCTAAAGAGAGCACAGAGGTGGGTCAGTAGGTTGAGGGTCAGCCTTCAGCTCAGGTGAGGATCCCAGGGTGCTGGGCTCCAGCCCTGCATCTGGCTCTCTGCTCACCAGGGAGTCTGCTTCTCCCTCTCCCTTCCCCCCCCCATTCATACTTATGCGCTCTTGCTCTCTCTCTGAAATAATAAATAAATAAATAAATAGATAGATAGATAGATAAATAAATAAATTAATTAATTAATTACTTTAAAAAAAGAAAGAGGGTTCAATGACCTCTACTTAACTTTTCCTCCTGGTCTTAATCTTCACTTACAATCTATCTTTTTTTTTTTTTTCAGTTCCTGGTATTTAATTATGAGTTTCTAATTTATTTCTCTATGTATTCTTGTAAAGCATGCCTTTGTGTAATGTAATTCATATATAGTCATACAATCATTTAATTAAGAACAGTAGGTGTTACTATTACTATTAATGTTATATCATCTCCCCATCTTTGAGAATACTATTACTAGGTCACAGAAAGAATATGTGTCTTCTTTCATCCCTTGTCCATTTTTTAAAATCTAAGACGGTGATATTCCTTATGTCTCTATTAATATAACACTTGACTTTTTTCAAGCACTTATCACTACCTAACATGCTATTTTTTTTAATTTACGTGGTTTTTGTTTGTTTTTTACTTATTATTTATCTTGCTTAATCTCTATGTTCTTAAAATTTAAGCTCCATGAAAACAAAGAGTTTGTTTCCTATTCTATCTCTAAGGACTAGAATGGGGCTTGCACATGTTAGGCACTTTAATATTTGTTAAGTAAAAGCACGAATGTTACAGGGATCTGCAGCTTTTGGTTGGAAAATAGCCAGAAAAGTATGCTTTTATACTACTTTAGAGAACCCTCATGAAAATAAATAGTCATAAGTGTATGAAATATAGCCGTATTCATTAATTCAGTAGTAAAATATTTGGAGTACATATAAAATATAGGATACCATGATATAGATAAAAACAAATATATATACTTAATATATTATATAAATAATATTGTCTATTTAATACATATTTTTTAAATGTCTAGCATTTTTCAAAGAAAATAAAGCATATGAAAATACAACAGGCAGTAGAAAATGTCATAATGCAGGGCATACTATGGCACTTGAACTGAAAGAATCAAGGTAGTATTTGAGCTGTGCCTCTAGACAATATTTTTTAAATAATGAATAGATAGGATTTGCTCAAGTGTGGAGGAAAAGTCGTTCCAGATAAAGGAATTGAAAAGCAAGGCAAGATTTAGAGGAACAATGAATAATCCAGGTATCAAGAAAATTCATGAAGAAGATTCCTGTGGTATGAAACAGAAATGACAGCATAGCACCAGACCACAAGTGAAGTAAGGTATTTCAAAGCAATTATTTTTCTGCAAGCCCAAACTGCCCTCCAGATATGTTTTCTACTTTGGTTTTGTTCTTATAAAATAAGGTGTAAAACACCCTTGCTACATTATCCTTAGTCACACTAAATTTTGCAGGAAATCACATTATTTTTAAATAGGTAATCTTTGGGAAAGAGTTTCATCTTCAAGTTTAACAGGTTTACCATTAACTGTGTGGACTTCACCATGTTACTTAATCTCTTAGAGCTAAGTTTCTTTTTTTATTCCCTCTGTAAATTAAAATAAAATTTATTTCTTTTCAGAATTAAGGACCAAATTATTTTAAATGTATAAGAGACCCTAATCTGTCACAAGCACATAAGAGTGTGCTCAGTAATTCTGAGCTCCCCTTGTCCTCGGTTAAGATAGTCACGCCCAGGCTAACTCTGTACAATGGCTTTTCTATTCTTTTTCTTCATTGTTTCTTTGAGCCTTTTTGTCATGAACCAGAATTTTCCAATGTACTCTCAAGATGTTGCCAGGACCTTTTAGTTCATACCAACCATCTAGTTTTAACAAAAAAAGAAAGGTATTATTGTCACAGAAAAACAATTCTATAGTATCATTTGTTTTCTAATAAAAATCATTAAAAAGTGATAGTAAAATAGTTTTTTTTCAAGTAGGCTTCACACCCAATATGGGGCTTGAACTCATGAACCCAAGATCAAGAATACCACACTCTACTGAGCCAGCCCCTAGAAAGTGACATTTAGTTATTTATTTATTTATTTATTTATTTATTTATTTATTTATTTTTGAGATTTTTATTTATTTATTTGACAGAGAGAGAGACAGCCAGCAAGAGAGGGAGTACCAGCAGGGGGAGTGGGAAAGGAAGAAGCAGGCTCCTAGCAGAGAAGCCTGATGCAGGGCTCAATCCCAAGACTCTGGGATCACGCCCTGAGCCAAAGGCAGACGCTTAATGACTGAGGCACCCCTAGAAAGTGACTTTTAAAACAATAAAAATCTTCTCTAATTTTGAACACATTAAAAACTATATTTATGGGGTGCCTGGGTGGCTCAGTCGTTAAGCATCTGCCTTCGGCTCAGGGCATGATCCCAAAGTCCTGGGATCGAGCCCCGCATCAGGCTCCCTGCTCCACTGGGAGCCTGCTTCTTCCTCTCCCACTCCCCCTGCTTGTGTTCCCTCTCTCGTTGGCTGTCGCTCCCTCTGTCAAAAAAATAAAAACAAAAACAATAAAACCTATATTTATGTTCACAAAGTTTAGTCAGTTGTTACTTTTTATACCAAGAACTAATGCTTTGAATTTCCTCAAGATATGCATTGACTAAATATATTGGCCATATCCATTTCCACTATACATGTCCCATTTTGAAAATATTTTGTGGTGTTTTGCATAGGAAAATAGTATGCAAAGTGTATTGGAAGGGTAGTTCTAAACTAAGTCCCTTCTGCTGCTCTCTGAGAATCTAAACATCAAGCTGTAAACAGGAAAATTAGACACTCTCATACAAAGTTCTTAAGGGATCAGGTAAGTATCTAAATCACATCTAATCAAAGGATGAGAGAAAATGCTTTCTAGTTAAATGCAACTAAATTCAAAGAAAACAAGTCTTGAAGAGAGGTTTGGTTTTGTTTTGTTTTAGAGGTTATTTTAAATAATCCATGACCAGATAGAATTAGCTATCTACTGACTGTGACAATAATGAATGTAAAACTCAGGCTTAGTCAGATGTTCAGGATTACTGACACTAGCAGTAGGTGTCAGGAAGGGACACCAAATCATAACAAGAAGATGTTCCCAAACTTCTACTCCAATTTCTGCCCCCAGACAGTGAACCTGGCAATGTGGTTAAATAGACTCAATATAAAATCAGTTACAATTTTTTCCAAAAATCCTAATTCATTATACTACCAGAACTTATTATTCCTTTCTCTCTCCACATTCAGTAATTCACTCATCCACTGACAAAGTTGGTCAAAGACTACAACATGATTTTGAGAAGAATAAAAGTGGATTTGAGACTTTACCAATATATCCTGAAAAATGACTTGCTTTACCATGCATTACGACAGCTTAACAATAATAAAGATCACTACATGCCATGGTAATAACACATAAATAAGAACAAATGAACAACCCCTCCCCTCACAAAACACACATTTTGTAACTTTTATTTACAAATGAAATTTTGGTTAAATTATAGACTTTCATGAAAAGAAAATACATGAAAAACTCTACATAATAAAATATTTACTCATGTGCCACAATCCCACCACTGAAATACAGACCAAAATGTGTATAAAATAAATCAATCTGAAATCAATTAGCTACTCCAGGCCTTAGTCTGTAAATGTACATAGAGCATTTATTCTATACCAGTTAGAAATCTAGAGAAAGTTTGAGTCCTGTGACTGTAAATGGAGGCAAGATAAATGCAATGATTCGTTATAACTTTGCCATAGTGATGTGTGCAATTAGAGAGGGAGACAAACCATGAGAGACTCTTGACTCTGGAAAATAAACTGAGGGTTGAAGAAAGGCAGGTGGTTTGGGGGGATAGGGTAAATGGGTGATGGGCATTAAGGAAGGCATGTGATGTGATGAGCACTGGGTGTTATACCCAACTAATGAATCATTGAACACTATGTTTGAAACTAATGATGTACTATATGCTGGCTAACTGAATTTAAAATAAATAAATAGATAAATAAATAAACAAGCGATTAATAATAACATGTGAGAGCAGGAACAACTTTATGACACTTGATATTTTAAAATTTTTTTCTAGTTATTTATTTATTTGACAGAGTGAGTGCACAAGCAGGGAAAACAGTAGGCAGAGGGAGAGGGAGAAGCAGGCTCCCCATTGAGCAAGGAGCCCAATGTAGGGCTCGATCCCAGCACCCTGGGATGATGACCTGAGCCAACAGCAGACACTAAACTGATTGAGCCACCCTGGCACCCCTTAAAAAAGTTCTATATAATTCTCAACTAATAAAGAAATTTTATTTAGTAAAATTAGATCCTTGTATATATTATGTCTTGTATCTAATAGAATAAGAAAAAGAGAAAGAAAAAAAAAACCCAAATAATTCAGTTTCAAAAGTCCTATGTGCATGCTTTATTTCTGATTTTTACCATAACATTTATCCTTTAAAAGTCACTGTGAAACAGGCACCGTGAAGAAGTAAAGAGAAGGTTTCAAAGGACTTTTCTTCAAAACAGGAAGAAAAAAGGAAAAGAAAAGTGTGTAAAAGACATAAAAATATCTTGATAACAAGATCATTTTAATAGAATTCGGCAATTATGAGTGTGCATTTGCTGTGCCAAAGAGTGATAATCAGAGATGAATATAGAAGTTATAATGATGAAGTGAGAACTGGGTAAGAATCACTCGCTAGTATTTTAATCAAAGATGTAAATGGTAAGATTTAAAATAACATAAACATTTTGTAGCTTTCAAATTCAGTGTTATGTTTGAGTACACTTAATCTCCTCTTTTTACATGCAGAGACAACTCTATATTTCTGTGCTGCAATGTGACATAGCAAGTACAAAAATGGAAGAAGGCTGTCTGCATTCTAACCCTGCCTCTGCCACTTAACATTGTGTGAATCTGGGGAAGTTAATTTCTCTTTGGCTCAATTCAGTAGCTATAATAATAGTACTCACCTCACAGGGTTTTTCTGAAGAGTAAATGGCTTTATAGCTGGAAATTGTTTAGAAAAACTGCGCATAGTAAACATTAAAATAATAATAGATATTATTTTATGTATAGTAATATCTGCACTATAATTATTCACATCTAAGATTGATATCAATCTCATACTCTTTTTATCTTTTTTTTACAGCCAAATATAACATTCAACAAACTGTATAAAATATACACTCTCATATTAACAAAGCAACATTCAGATTATCACAGTAAACATTCCCATAAATCAAGATAAATGTTCCCAATACCTCAGAAATCCACATTATAATAGCCCCCTTCTTTGAAAGTTATGTTGCTTCTAAAAAAAAAATTATGATTCCTTTTTCATTATACTTCTCTCTATATACATGTATGTGTGTATTCATAAACAGTACAAGTTGATTTTGCCAGTTCAGTAGGTTTTTATAAGTGGAATTAGAATTACATAGCATGTCTTCTTCTGTGTCTAGTTTCCTTTGTTCAATTTTATATTACAATTATTCTGTGTTGTATTAATTTGTCTTACTTTACTGTGTTATTTTTGAAGATCTTAAATCTTGTTTTTCTACTGCTAAGGTATATAATTAGAACTATAATTCCTTGCCCATAAACTGCTGTCATTTTCATTAGATTTTGTCAAAACAATTTCCAAAGTAGCACCTACCAGCAGTATCAGAAATCAGGTCTCAACCGGCACCAAAAGACTGGGATCATTCCCTGCATATTTTCAGACCACAATGATTTCAAACTGGAACTCAACTGCAAGAGGAAATTTGGAAAGTATTCAAATACATGGAGGCTAAAGAACATCCTACTAAAGAATGAATGAGTCAACCAGGAAATTAAAGAAGAATTCTAAAAATTCATGGAAACAAATGAAAATGAAAACACGACTGTTCAAAATCTTTGGGATGCAGCAAAGGTGGTCCTAAGAGGGAGGTATATAGCACTACAAGCCTTTCTCAAGAAACAAGAAAGGTCTCTAATATACAACCTAACCCTACACCTAAAGGAGCTGGAGAAAAAACAGCAAATAAAGCCTAAACCCACCAGAAGAAGAGAACTATTAAAGATTAGAGCAGAAATCAATGAAGTAGAAACCAGAAGAACAGTAGAACAGATCAACAAAACTAGGAGCTGGTTCTTTGAAAGAATGAATAAGATCGATAAACCCCTGGTCAGACTTATGAAAAAAGAAAAGAGAAAGGGCCTAAATAAGTAAAATCATGAATGAAAGAGGAGAAATCACAGCCAACACCGAAGAAATACAAACAATTATAAGAACATATTATGAGCAACTATATGGCAACAAATTAGACAACCTGGAAGAAATGGATGCATTCCTAGAGACTCGTATAAACTACCAAAACTGAACCAGGAAGAAATAGAAACCTGAACAGACCCATAACCAGCAAAGGAAATTGAAGCAGCAATAAAAAATCTCCCAACAAAGAGCCCAGGGCCAGATGGCTTCCCAGGGGAATTCTATCAAACATTTAAAGAAGAATTATCTATTCTTAAAGAAAATATCTATTCTTTCTGAAACTGTTCCAAAAAATAGAAATGGAAGGAAAACTTCCAAACTCATTTTAGGACGCTGGCATTACCTTGATCCCAAAACCAGAAAAAGACCCACCAAAAGAATTACAGACCAATATCCCTGATAAACATGGATGCAAAAATTCTCACCAAAATACTAGCCAATAGGATCTAACAGTAAATTAAAAGGATTATTCACCACAACCAAGTGGGATTGATTCCTGGAGGCAAGGTTGGTTTAACATCTGCAAATCCATCAATGTGACACACTACATTAGTATAGCATCCTTTCTTGATTAAAACTCTCCACAGTGTAGGGATATAGGGCACATACCTCAATGTCATAAAAGCCATCTATGAAAAACCCACAGTGAATATCATTCTCAATGGGGAAAAACTGAGAGCTTTTCCCCTAAAGTCAGGAACATGGCACAGATACCCACTATCACCACTGCTGTTCAACATAGTACTAGAAGTCCTAGCCTCAGCAATCACAACACAAAGAAATAAAAGGCATCTGAATTGACAAGGAAAAAGTCAAACTCTCACTCTTTGCAGATGATATGATACTTTATGTGGAAAACCCAAGAGACTCCACCCCAAAACGGCTAGAATTCATACAGGAATTCAGTGAAGTGGCAGAATATAAAATCAATGCACAGAAATCAGTTGCATTTCTATACACCAATGAGACAGAAGAAAGAGAAATTAAGGAACCGATTCTTTTTTACAAAAAATTTAAAATTGTAAAATTTAAATTTTAAATTTAAAAAAATTGTAAATTTTACAATTTACAATTGCACCCAAAATCATAAGATACTTAGGAATAAATCTAACCAAAGAGGCAAATGAATACTCATGAAATAGAATACTCATGAAAGAAACTGATGAAGACATAAAGAAATGGAAAAACGTTCCATGCTCATGGATTGGAAGAACAAATATTGTGAAAATGTCTATGCTACCCAGAGCAATCTACACATTCAATGCAATCCCTATCAAAATACCATCAACCTTTTTCACAGAACTGGAACAAATAATCCTAAAATTTGTATGGAACCAGAAAAGACCTGGAATAGCCAGAGTAATGTTGAAAAAGAAAAGCAAAGCTGGTGGCATCACAATTCTGGACTTCATGGTCTATTACAAAGCTGCAATCATCAAGACAGTATGGTATTGGCACAAAAACAGACACATAGATCAATGGAACAGAATAGAAAAACCAGAAATAGACCCACGACTATGTGACAACTAATCCTCAACAATGCAAGAAAGAATACCCAATGGAAAAAAGACAGTCTCTTCAACAAATGGTACTGGGGAAAATGGACAGCAACATGCAAAAGAAATAAACTGGGTTACTTTCTTACACTATACACAAAAAAATAAATTCAAAATGGATGAAAGACCTAAATGTGAGACAGGAATCTTGGGGAGGGTATGTGTTGTGGTGAGCACTGTGTATTGTGTAAGACTGATGAATCACAGACATGTACCCCCAAAACAAATAATACATTATATGTTAATTTAAAAAAAGATAGTTCAGTAGGATAAAAGTTCTTTAGCTGAAAGAAAAAAAAATCTATTTGCTTAATAGTCATTGGTGTGTCCAGTGATCTCTGGGATCCCTTTTTTCTGCTCTTGTCAATCTTTTTTGTTTTAAGATTCATTGCTTTATGTGAGAGAGAGAGAGAGAGAGAGAGAGCGAGCGCACAGTGGAAGGGGTAGGAGGAGAGGGAGAGAAAATCCCAAACAAACTCCACACTCAGCGTGGAGCTGGATGCAGGGCTTATGTCATGACTCTAAGGTAAAGACTTGAGCCAAAATCACTAGTAAGACACCTAACGGACTGTGCCACCCAGGCACCCCTCTGCTCCTGTCATTCTTAATCTAGAATTTTCTCCTTCAGCTAGATGGCTGATGGGTATTAAGGAAGACACTTGTTGTGCTGACCACTGGGTGTTATACATAGGTGATGAATCACTGAATTCTACTCCTGAAACCAATACTGCACTGTAAGTTAACTAACTAGAATTTAAATAAAGCGTTGAAGAAAATTTTTTTAAAATTAAATTTAAAAAATAGAGAAACACTGACTTGATTTTGAAAAAAAGATCAAGCTTTGACTTTAAAACATTAATAAAATATTCTAGACGGCACAGTATGAGCATATTGACATTTCCATTAAAACGACAATCTCATTTGTGGAAAAATGAAATGAATTTGTGTAACAGGTGTATACTGTGGTTCATACATTCAAAAGGAGTTAAGCTTATTTCATTAAAAAATATTCTCTCACATAAAACATTGGGAATATGAAATCATTACAGTTTGAAACTATCACCACTGAAGGAAGTTACTTACTCATGTTAAAATGGCAAATAAGGAAAGCATTCTACTTTGTATAGAAAATCTAATTAACTGAAAGTTGACCAAACTATTAAATAAGAAAAATTATATAAATAATCCATTCAAATGTATTTGTCAGGGTAATTGTGAATTGAATTTATCCTCACATTAAAACCTTCAAGTGCATAATGGAGTGCCATCATATATGTTAATACACATTATGTGTGTATGTCTTCAAAGGACCTGACCATTCAAGATGTCATGACAGTAATCTCCTGTAAAAACCACACACCACTAGCCCTTTTGGCAGTGCTTTGGTAAATAAATTGCAGACAGTTCCTACCAGTTGACTAAAAAGAACCTTAAATCATAAAAGACATAATCTGCTATTCAGTAATTATTGACTAGACTGCAAAAAATTGTTTAAAGTAAACCAATGTCTGGAACAATTTACATGCAGAAAAGTGCAGTACTAATTTTATACAACTCTTTCTTAATAAAAGAATTACAGCTGACCTTTGAACCAACATAGGTTTGAACTGTGTAGGTTCACGTCTATGCAGATTTTTTGGGGGATAAATACAGTACAGTACTGTAAATGTATTATCTCTTCCTTATGAATTTCTTAATAACATTTTTTCTCCAGCTTACTTTATTATGAGAATACCTTTTTTAGTAAATTTAACATACAAAATATGTGTTAATCAATTGTTTATGTTATTAGTAAGGCTTCCAGTCAACGGTAGGCTATTAGCAGTTAAGGTTTGGGGGAGTCAAAACTTATATTCAGATTTTTGACTGTGACAGTGCCCCTAACCCCTGGGTTCAAGGGTCAACTGTACTTTGTCCCTAAATGGCTCCTGCTGGTTGCATTTTAAAGTTCTTCCTGATGTATAATATATCACACAATGTTTATTGATGTGACAGCTAGAACCTATAAACAACAATCTATGCCACATAAATGTGATATATATCTGTAGTGAAATCAGATGATTTTTTTTAAATTATATTATGTTAGTCACCACACAGTACATCATTAGTTTTTGGTGTAGTGTTCCATGATTCATTGTTTGCATATAACACCCAGTGCTCCATGCAATACATGCCCTCCTTACTACCCATCACCACACTAATCCATCCCCCCCCACCCTCCCCTCTAAAACTCTCAGTGTGTTTCCCAGAGTCCATAGTCTCTCATGGTTTGTCTCCCTCTCTGATTTCCCGCCCTTCATTTTTCCCTTCCTTCTCCTAATGTCCTCCATGCTATTCCTTATGTTCCACAAATAAGTGAAACCATATAAGTCTTTCTCTGCTTGACTTATTTCACTTAGCGTAATTTCCTCCAGTTCCACCCATGTTGATGCAGATGAGGAAACTGAGGCTTAGTGAAATTAAGTAATAAATCTATCATTGGATAGCTGATTCAATTTTTTAGTGAGGAATCATCTGCTCCAGTTCCATCCATGTTAAGCAGATGATTCTTTATTAAAAAATTGAATCAGCTACCCAATGATAGATGCATTACTTAATTTCACTAAGCCTCAGTTTCCTCACCTATAAAGTGAGAGATGGTCCTTCCCACATCAGCATTCTGGATCTCTTCTCTCAGTGCATCTTTAAGGCCTGCAGTTAAGGATTCTCCTAGGGAAAGAGAAGAGGAAGGAACACATCGAGTCCCTTCTGGGTGAAGAGAAAAGTTCTAATTTAGCCACGAGCTTCTTGACTGCTTTATACAGTTGCCGGGAAGGAAGAAGCCTACAGTCATCAGTGGCTATTCCACGGAGCATTTATCCAACCACAGCAGGGGCCAAACTGAGAATAGCTGCCTCTCCCTCCCTCTCTCTCCCTCTCGTGAACTTGAATATGTTCTCTCTCTCTTTTTTTTATTTAAGATTTTATTTATTTATTTATTTGAGAGAGAGAGAGAGAGAGAG